>NC_083290.1:4641401-4885671 GCF_963506605.1 Zootoca vivipara
GCCCCCACTGCCTGTGGATTCCACACACCCTGCCAGCTTACAGCCCCTGCTCTTTCCGGTGCTATTCCAGAGGGTCCTTCGATCCTCAACAGTGGTTTCGCAGGGTGCAGGCTATATGTGGCTGCAATGGGAACAGTGTGTGAGTGCTGCCTGCAGTTGTCTGGCTTCAAGCCATCACCAGTCATGGGGCATTGTTGGTCCTCTGGACATTGCTGCACTACAGCTCCCATGAGCCCCTACAGCCAACATGGCAGTGGTCAGGAATATTGGGGGCTGTAGTCCTTGTTCTTTGGAGCAGAAAAATTCAAGTAGTAGAGTAGCGTTGAACAGTGGTTAAAAAAACCCTACTAATTTCAGTGGGACGGCGACAAATGAAATCTTGAGGGGCGTAGCATCCTCTCGGGGGCCCAGAGTCACTCCATTCCACTAAACGATCACATCTTTGAAGCATGGAGGTGGGGAGATGGAATTGCTCTGGGTTGAGCCCACTGCCCTTCTACTCGTGGACACTCTTAACTCCATGTCTTGCGGAAATACAGGTATTAACTTCAAAGTTGAGCCCAGCTTAAGGTTAGACCCCCTTTTTCTGTGGTGGATGCAGGTTGCCCAGGAAACGCCTGATTGTAGCAAAGCCGTGCTGCCAGAAGCGCGAAAGCTTCGTTTCTGTAATCTTCATATCGGGGAAACTAATTGCGTGTTTGTGAGTGGCAGTGGGGAGGGTCCTATGTGGTGCCTGCGTCACAGGTAACTGGTGGAAGGTGGGAAGTGCTTGGCTGTTTGTCTCTACCTGCATAAACGTCTCAACCAGGCCTTGGGCATGACTTGGCAGTTCCTGGGTGCTTTTGCTGACTTTGAAGAGCTATTAGGGCTGACCTGTTTTTCCGCTTTTTGGTTTTGCAAGGAAAATCCGGCTAAGGCAGGGGTGGTGGCCCTCCAGTTGTTTTTTGATTCCTACCTTCCCTCAGCCAAAGCCAGCGTGGCCAATCAGGGATGATGGGAGTCGGAGTCTAGAATCTGAAGGGCCAGAGTTGCCCCACTTCTGCATCAAGGCAACTTCCGTAACTCTATAGACAACCAAATGTTTATCGCTTCTCTAGTATGCAGTGAAGTGGACGTTGCCGTTCACTCACGTTTTATGTATTGGAGGCAGTATAGTTGTGGATGATGGCTTGTGCTTTGACTGTGAAAGCCAGAAATCAGTTGTGCTAGAATTCCGTGTGCCATTGGCACAGGGTATGTCCTGTTGAACTTATTGGTCTTACTTCTGAGTAGCAGGAGTGTTCTGTTAGGCACAATTCCCTGGGGTGTGAGAGATTATGTTGAGTAGCCAAACATGGTTCCATCCCAGATGTTGTGTACCACAACTTCCATTGCCCTTTGGCCATTCTGGTTTAAGGCTGATGGAAATTTAGCCCCACAACATCTGGAAACCATGACGTTGGCAGGCCCCATGGAAATGGTCAGGAAAGGAGTCATACGAGAGCCGAATTTAGAATAAGCCCCATTTGGTAGTGGGTTAGCCCTACCTCTTCCCTAAAATGAGAGATCTCTGGTGATCTTGTGTGTGGTCCTGCTCTGGGTAAATATAACCATCTGGTTGGCTAATACAGTCAGCAGAAGGTGGCAAAAGTGTTTTGAATCTGTGTTTTCCAGTTTAATCATTTCACTTAAGTCGACTTCCTAAACTGTGTCCATCATCTTTGAACTGTGAAACTCTTGAATCTTGACTTGGGACAGCAAGCACACACTATGCAATATGGGGTTATCCTGTATTTATTTGTATAAATAGATATCCAAACCTTGATTCTTCTCTCTCTCTCTCTCTCTCTCTCTCTCTCTCTCTCTCTCTCTCTCTCTCTCTCTCTCTCTCTCTCTCTGTAAATAGCTGTTATAGTATCAATAATATTAGTCACAAGACTTTGAAAAGGAGTGAAATTCTTACTCCTGTATGACTTCAGAAAGAATGCTAGTGTGTGAAATGCAGTGACTGTCAGAGAACTTAAGTGCTTTCTTTTTTAAAAAAAAGTCTTTAAAAGTTTTCATTGAGGTATAGGAATTAAGATTTATTTTGTACAAGATGTGCTTTTTTAATTATAATCTTGGGATTTTGCTATAATTTGATTTTTATAGATTTTTGTACCATTATATTATTAAAAAAATGGGATTAATACCTGCTGAGGCTAACCACATATTTAAGCATTAAAATTTGATAACTTGAACCATGTATTATTTCCACTAGAGATCCATGATAATGAAATGTAAGCAGTGCTAATTGTATTCCGCTGTTCACTTTCAGGAACAAAGAAGTGAATAGATCAGCTAGCCTGAGAGCCCTCCCATTCCAAGAGATCTATGGGTGGGTGTGTAAAAATCCCAACTATTGCCATTCCCTGTTGAATACATGGTATATTTGAATTTTTGCAACCCATGGGAATTTGGGGTGAGATTAGACAGCATCTGAGTGTTTTGACTCTCATTACAACCCCTGTGCTCTAACCTAGTTGATGGAAGGACCTCTTTTCTAGAGCCTGTGTGGGTCACCTTTAGCTCTCCAGGTGTTGCTGAACTACAGCTCCCATCAGCCTTAGCAAACACAGCCAAAGGCCTAGGACGATGTAACTTGTGGCCCAGCAGCATCTGGAGGGCCAACGGTTGCCTACACCGGATCTGCAGTGTTGCTGTGACCGGTGGGGCTACCCCTTCCCGTTTACTGCTCCTGTTCTTGTTTATGAAAGTGAAGGTTCCCAGAATTGCCAAGAAATAGTAGCTAGTTGGGATCTGTATGCCGTTTAATGGGCAACAGGGTTTGCATTCTCCTAATTGCATAAGGCCCGCATTGATCAACACTCAGCCAGCCAAAGTGGGCTTGTGTGGCTTATCACCCCCCACCTCCTTCACATAGATGGCCTGGGTGCTATGCACCGTTGGCCCAATTTTATGTGTAGCTCCCATTATCACGGGAGGGAATTGTGTGAAGAATCCTTGCCCAGGTTTATGCATGAACTGGTTCCTCTCTCCTTACTGTTTTGGGAGTCTTAAGACAGGGTTGGTGACACTTGTGGCTCTCCACATGCTGCTAGACCTCTACCAACATCCTTTCCCACTGAAACTGCTGGCTGAGATTGTTGGGAGACCAGCAGCCTCTGGAGTGCCACTGCTTCCCCACTCTTGGGTATGTATATCAGAAGAGGAAAGGTGGTCTGAACCTGGAAGGGAAAAAGAAAACCCCAGCTGCCATATTATTACCTCCTCCTCTCTGGCAAGAGGATGCTAATCAACCCACCAAACATTGCTGAGCCACACGCATCTGCTCAGCAAACTCTTCTGAGCCCTACTGATATGAATCAAATCTGGGCAGCAACAATGGTAGAGCGATCCCTGGTCTCTTCTCAAAGACAGCTTAGTATATTTGATGGTGTGAGCAGCTGTCCCTAAGGTCTTGGAAGAGGAGCAAATGGGGATCTAGGTTTCATCACCTCTGGTGTCTCGAACTGTGCAGGCATCTTCAGAAATTTAACATGTTTGCATCATGGTGTCTGAGCCTTTGGGGAAGGAAAGGAAGCGGGGGGAAACTGCATAAGGGCTTCAAGGTTTGGTGGTTTTTTTTAATTTTCATCTGTATGCTTTAAGGAGGTGTTCATTCTGCTAGATGTTAGCTGGCTTTGTAAACCATCTGTTAAAAATCAGATTCTACAGCTGCCTTACTAAGAATGGTATGAGGGGTAGAAACACCCTCCCTGCATTTCATTCTGTATTATTTACTGTAATAATATATACTTTATTTCAAAACAAATGGATGTAAATAGCAATTAAATGCAACTTTGAATGAATGTATGAATATTGATTATTTATTTATTGTGCACCCTCTTTGAGAATCTCAGTTTGCAGTTCCTGTTGCTACGAAGTTTGCAGATCAAGGGGCAGTTGATGGGCTCTTCAAACCAAATGTAGACTTAATTTGGAGTTTGGTTGTTTTTTTTTTAAAGAAACAACATACACACTCCTTCTACAGCATAACTTCGCTATACAGTGAAATGACTGCTCAGTGACACAGAAGTCAGTCACAACTCTTCAATCAAAAGGAATAGTCATGACTTCCAAGTTAACAGACTTGTTTTTCAGAAAACATTTATTGATGTGCTGTCCAGCCAAGTGTTAATTTCTTAACTTAAGATAGATGGGCAACTTGTAGCCTGCTAGTGGCTGAGAATGATGACAATTGCATCTAGTGCCATGTTTCTACCTTGGCTTGTAGGCCTTTATGTTATAGACACAGTGACCATTTTGCACGCATCCAATTGATGTGTGACCACTGACACGCAGGTCCTTTTGGACCCGGATGAGGGCAGAACGGGGGGTGGAATGGGCTTCTGCATGCTCCGTGGATGCATGTGGGGGCCAGGAACAGAACCCCATGCAAAATGGTGACCGTCTGAGAATTTAGGTGTTTGGTTTTTTTTTAAAAAAAAAAATACTGGTTACTTTTATAAGCAGTTTCACTGATGATATGTTGGAAAACGTATACGTGCAGAAGAGGTAGTAAGAGAAATCCCAGACCAATGGATTAAAACTGCTTTTATTCTCACCAATTTTTAGGTAATACCACAGGTTGTTGTCTTAAGTATCACTAAAATAGATCTCTTCCGCTTTGTAATAAAATGTAGTTGTTTGACAAAATATAAGATTTTGCTTTTTAAAAATCCAGGCTTACAAAAGTAGAAAAATTATGTGTGCATAATTGAAGCAAAAAATTCATTCGTGACTTTCTTGCATGAATATAAGTAGCTACTGCTGGAATGGCAGGAGGGATAAGGAACCAGCAGCTTCTACAGGAGCCAAGTGGCATAAAGTGGTAGCTCATATAGAATCTCAACATTTGTGCAAACTGGATTTTTAGCATATCACGTGCAATACTGATCCTATTCGTGCTTTGGTAACAGGCTGGTTTAGACATCTGCATGGAACTGAATTTGAGGCTATTGCCAAAAGTTTTGAGGACTTCTCAACCAACGTTATTCAGCTTTGGTTCCCGTGATGAAATTGGACTACAACTCTCAGCAGCCCCTGCCAGTAATGGTCAGGGACGATGGGCGTTCTAGTGCAAAGGCACCAGGGGAACCAAGGTTGGAGAACAGAGCTCTGGCATATTTTACACACAACCAGCAACTGAAGGGTGACTTCAGCATGAAAAAGAGGCTTTCAAGCAAAAGCAAGTTGCTTTATGTCTGAATGGACTCGAAGTCCTGCAGCAGTTGAGAGATGGACGTATGTAGACTTAACCCCCTGAGTACCTTTTTCTTCTAATGCCTCCTTTCCACCCAACCCCCTTAAACGGTAAAGACCAGCATTCAAACTGTAGTTCTTGTGTCCGACAGGGTTTTTAATAGACCTGTAGTTGTGCGGAAGTTGCCCCATCTTTCCACTTGTTGATGTGGTCCGAGATAATGGTTCTGCACAGGGGGCACGTTCTCTCTCTGTTGAACCACAGAGCAATGCATTCTTCACAAAATATGTGCTGAAACGAGAAAGGTTGCTTTGAGTACGATGGGGTGCAAAGGAGCTCAACAGCATTCAGCATACTTCTAAATCCCTTAAGTGGTGTAGGGCTTGGCTGAAGGGCAGCATTCCCTCTCTTGTGCTTTTAGTCTGTATTTTTATCTTTTGAAACCGCTCTGAGATCTTCAGATGAAGGGCGGTATACAAGTTTAATAAATAATAATGAGGCCAGAGGCAAAAGTGGGTCGGAGCAATGAATGTAAATTATACCTTTGTGTGTGCGTGCACGCACACACACACACACACACACACCTCTCCACCCTTGATCCAGGCAAGCAAGCGGCATTATCAGAGTTTAAGGATGCATCCCAGCCAGGCAAAAACACTCAAGCGCCAAGCAGGGGCTGGTGAGGGGTGTCCCAAGGGCCAAACAGGTGTGGAGGGTTCCATTTGGCCTCCAGGCCTGAAACTCCCCATCCCTGGTGGAGGGCAATGAGTTGCAGAGCAGTGAAGGTGAGTGTTATGTTGTCTAGCAAATAACCGTGTCCACCATTGCTGATCTGTGCGCTGAGGAACTCTGGGTAACCTTCTAAGGAATTGTTTGGTTGTTCAGAACAACGTCGGGGCAGCGGGAGGAGAATAACACTGGTGAGTTACCTGGCAGATGAGAAGAACAGGCTTCTGAAATTCAGCTTGGCAGATGGAGCAAATGTCTTCCACTTCCGCACACTGCCTCTTGCTGGCTGCGACGCCGAAGTTCTGCAAAGAGAGAAAAGGTGCAGAACAGGCTCAAATACTTGGTTTCAACCGGACACTTAGCCTTTTGGAAAGGAAGGGAGTGGCAGAAGATACACTGGTCAACCCCCCATGATAGAGTAGTAGTGTTATCCATATATTGCAGACATGGTGTCTGGTGTATTTATGACACCGGTGTGGACTTTCTAGTATATGAAAGTACATTAGCCTTCACCCTAGCGTTCTCCAAATGTCCAACTACAACTCCTGCCATCCCTCACCATTGGCCATGCTAGCTGTGACTGATGGGAGCTGTAGTCCAACAACAACAGACCTTTGCCTCCCCTGTTTTGTTTTTTAAATTGTAGCTCCAAATTTGAATGTCACAGGGAACTGTGGTTTGTTTAAACAGAAAAGAAAAATGTTCTTAAGAGGGTACAAATACTCACTGGTCGTGCATAAAATATCCGCAAGACTCGTCTGAAATTTTTCAAATGTCCAAAGAAGCTCAAAAGCTGAAAAGATAACATGAGAGGAAATAGATGTAAAGTAGCTTTAAAAACAACAACACTAAAGGGGTCTTAAGTGTCATGTAACAACAATTAAAAGTTGTGGGCTTTCTCCTATAAGCCTAGAGCAGATAGAATAAAGCTAAAGTCAAAATGAGAGACGCTCACGAAAAAGATTAAAAGTTAAAACGGAGGCTGAGAAAATAAATCCCAAAAAGACTGTGCTGCTATCCTAACCATGCTTACTCAGAAGTAAGCCTTACTGAATTCAGTGAGGCTTCCTCTCAGCCAAGTAAGGTTAGAACTGCAAGCTAACACAATCAAGACTTGGTTTTATTTCAAAAGATTTCTACAATGATTTTCTGTCAAGGTGTAGTCAGGTCAGCTTACAGCAGGCATGTCCAAATCTGTTTTATCCCGCCCCAGGGGTAAACCTCAACAACTTCAATCCTAAAAAAAAAGGTCAACAACTTTGGTTGGTGGCCCTTTGGATGTCCCTCGCAGCCCTTCACTTCATCAAACCTGGCCCTCTTTGAAAAAAGTTTGGACACCACTAGTTTACAGTAAATACAATGTACGGTATTAAGAGACACAACAGCATACCACCCACCATATATCTAGGGGGTGATGGGGCAGAGAGGAGGGTCTCCCTTGAATACCAATCTTGGAAATTTGATTGGTTCTTAAGGTATACTGGTCCCAGAATCGCCATCTTGTTCAGTGATTTGCAACCTATAGCTTAGTTAAAGGCTGTTCTGTGTGCTGGCCAGCTATGCGCTCCACATCTTGGCTTTTCATTCATCTTTTCCAAGTGACACTCAGCATTCAATAGCTACTAAGCTGGATGTGGGCATGCACACACACACAAAAAAAAACACCACCACAAACTTCAGGGTTCCCCAGAGCATGCAAACACTCCTCCTGCTTGGTGGCTCCACACTGGCTGGCTGTCACGACTTACCATCCACATTCTCTATTAGAGGGAGAGATGGGAGGTTCCTTTGCAGGGAAAACTGATATTAAGGAACCCAGCTGGGCACCTTGCCCCAGCCAAGCATGGCTCTAGCTCAGGCACCCCCAAACTGCGCCCCCCCCCGATGTTTTGGCCTACAACTCCCATGATCCCTAGCTAATAGGACCAGTGGTCAGGGATGATGGGAATTGTAGTCCAACACATCTGGAGGGCCGAAGTTTGGGGATGCCTGCTCTAGCTGCTCAAGGTTAACACAGAAAAATAGTTTTTGCCATTTGTTAGCTGAAGAAACCGAGGCCTAGAAAGACAAGGTGCATGCAATCTCACACACATGGCAATGTCTTGCTGCTGTGTTTACACCTAGGTTGCCTCTGTTGCCACACAGTTTTAAAGAAAAGAGGGTTCAGAAGCAAATTGGGGTTTACCTTTAGGATGAGGTAGAGCAGGGCCATCAAGATTCCAAGACTCCACCCCAATGGGCTGTCCAGCTCCCTTAAGCCAACAAAGTACCGGAACCAGACTGGCACAGGGACGATCTTGCGGTAGTACTGGCAGAGCTCTTCCAAGAGCATATACCAATAACCCTGGTTTACAACATACAAAGAAGATCGTTGTTACTTATTTCTTACTCGCCCATCACTGCAAGCTTCCATAAACTCTGCTACCACGCCATTCTCCAAGGAGCTTGTGACGGCATGAGTGAATTCACCCCTCTCCAACCCCCACCCCAATTTTATCCTCACAACAGCCCTTTGAGGTAGGCTAGGTAGTGACTACTCCAAGGTCACCCAGTGAGCTTTGTTTTCATTCTCATTGGGGTTCTTACCCATGCCAAAAGCAAGTCCTATTTTGGGCAGAGAAGCCATGTCTTTAACCTGTCACCTGATGTCAGGGGCAGGGCGGGTAGGCATGGCTCGTGAGCCAAACGGGGTAGGGCCTGGCAGCTCAGATTAGACCCGGGGTCCAGAGCTTCCCCACTGTTGCTCTTGCAGATCATGCTTAATGCCAGAAGCCTGGACCAAAGACAAGGTTGTGGCCAGCTAAGTTCTACTCAAGAGTGGACCCACTGAAATCAAGAGACCTATGTAAATCATATCCATTTATTTCCATGGGCCTACACTGAGCATGACTAACACTGGACACAACCCATGGGGTTAACAGCTGCTGAAGCCCATGAAGAGGTATACCTATTTTTTGCAATTAAAAAAAAATCATACAAATGGACACAGACAGCTCTTAGGAGTTCAGCTTTCTAGCATAATAAATAAAATTGCAGCAGTGCCAGGAATCTCTGCTTGGCAAAGCTTCCCAGACATTATTTTTACCAAATCAATAACTCAGATCTCTGCTGAACTGGCAGGATTTTCATTATTCACTTCTAACAAGATAATATTTAATGATTTATTTTTGTCCAGTTGCCCGTGTCTGAAAGCAAACCAGATTTTATTCGGTCGTTAAGCCCTTCTCCTCTCACCTAAACAGTTTAAGCCAGATGAAGGGCCTGCTGTTCTTTCATCGTACATCAAAGTGTCATGAGAAGTCAGCATTAATGTTGGGACATCATTACTTTGTCAAGTACCTTCCACCACTAATTACTATATATGCATCTTAGGGTTTGCATCTTTCTTTTTAAAGGGTAATGCTTAACTTCTTGCCAGTGACAGTTCAAGACCACTTCAGCCAATGCACTCTGCCATTCATTAATAAGACGGGTGTTAGCCCCACTTCACTTCAATGTTTTTATTCTCATGCTATGAAAACTATTTAAGCAGAGCTGACTCAAGACTTCTTCATCTGACGTTCCTTCGTGGCTGTTCACAGCCACTGCTTTCCCCACCTCTGCTGATGGCTCAAACTTCACTCCGCTTGAGTGATCCCAGTCAGATTTGGCTTTAAGAGCAAAGGAAGCCTCTCTAGCACAAGGGGAACAGCTTGCTGAACTAGTCACATAGGCGCTTAAGCAATCAGGGACCTCTATTTTTTTATTTAAAAAAAATTAAAAGCAATCAGGGACCTCTAAGCATCCAACACTTTTTGCAGCAATCCCTGAAATGTATGGAAAAAGGCGTTTTTTCCTGACCCTGCCCTATGGCATTTCTCCATCCCAAAAACTGACTGGTTAAACTAAGGAATTCCCTGCCATAGGAGCCAGTCATGGCTGCCAACTTGGATGGCTTCAAAAGAGGATTAGGCTTACCCTCCACGAATTTGCCCATTAGTGGTTACTAGCCATGATCGCCAGGCTCTGCCTCCACAACTGGAGGCAGGGTTGCTTCTGAATACTAGTTACTGGAAGCCACAGAAGGGGAGAGGGCTAGTGCTTGAGATGTCTTGCGGGTTTCCCACAGGGTTCTGGTTGGCCACTGTGAGAAAAGGATGCTGGACTTGATAGGCCACAGTCCTGGTCCAGCAGGGCTGTGCTCATGTTCTTACGACAAATGCCTTCCCTTTTAGTCCATCCCTTCTGAAAGCTCAACCTTCTTGCTCTGATGGGAAGGAAGCCTTTCCTAGGAATTAGCAAACCTAGGTGCTTCTCTCGTTGCAATGAAATACAGTAAGTTTTACCATCACAAGCTGAAGTTAAGTTTGTGACAGTGATACAACTGAGTATTTCTAACTCATATTAAAAAGTAGTTTTTTAAAATAAATAAAAAAACCCAGCAACAACGGCAACAAATTTTTCTTACCTTGGACTTAAAAGACATGATAAAAGAAGGCAGCAAGAGAACGATGCATTTGAAGCCCATGAAGAGAAACTTCAGAATGAAGTCTGTGATCCCCACGATCCAAAGTACCTCCCAGAAATTTGTGTAATCCACAGTAGGACTTAAAAGGATCAAGCTTTTTTAAAATAAAAACAAAATAAAGGCAAAAGAGACTGTAAGTTGAAGACAGTTTTTCACATAAAGTATTTTGGCACCCTTGAAATGGAAATGCAAAAACACTTTCTCGTTTCAAGCAGAATGCTATGGCCAAAAGCTCCCCCCCCCCCAAGCTAGGAGCTAAAGGACACCTTAAACCTAGGTAATGAGTACAACAATGCAATGTCTAGGCACACTTTTTTAATAACAAGAATACAAAGCTGAAAATGAATGAACTGCAGCTAAAATCTCATATTCATTTTTCACCTGGTCTAGTCTTCATCTGAAGACTGCAAAAAACAACAACAAAGCCATGCTTCCCCTGCCCACCCCCTTAATATTCTTAAGAGGGTCTCTTTTCCAGTCTTCAGAGAGTGGCTGGAAGTGGGAAGGCAGAAAAAGGTCCCCCTTTCCTTCCACTCTGCAGTTTTAATCTGAAATCTTAGGCGCAGTACTGCGCCCAGAGCTCACAAACTGCTCACGCTAATGAAATTCCTTGTTGCAAAATGCGCCTAGAACAATGGGAGTTTCGAAAGCTGTTAGCAAGTATCAGACTCTGAAACTTGGAGCCCCCTCTACTAGCTCCCAGGCATGAGAGCCTTTCTTCCACATACTTACTCATTTTATGGTTACAGGTAGGTAGCCGTGTTGGTCTGGGTCGAAGTAAAATAAAAAAAATTCCTTCAGTAGCACCTTAAAGACCAACTAAGTTTTTATTTTGGTATGAGCTTTCGTGTGCATGCACACTTCTTCAGATACAGTGAAATGGGAATTTCCAGGCACTTATGTAGAGAAGGGGTGGGGAGGGGTGGGGATGGGGAGGGGGGATCACTCAGAAGGGTGGTGGAAATGGGTGATTGACTGACTGATAGCTGTTTCCGGTCATCAACAGCGTCTGGTGAAACTGCCACACTTCAAAGGTTGAACAAAAAGGATTGCTATCTTGGGGGAGGGGGAGTTTTTTCCTCTAGCAGCCTACTCTACTCTACTCTCAAGAAGCCACGTTTTACAAATTCACTTTTTATATAACTTCAATAGGACTTTTCAAGACTGGATTATAATTCCCTTCCTTCCATCCATCCAAGTATGTTATCCAACATATAAAAAGCCCTCCCGGAACGAACCACCCAGACCAGACCAGTATCCTGTTTCCAACCATGAACAGAAAAATGATCTGAAGAACCCCACAAACAAGACGTAAAGGGATGCAAGACCTGCAGTTTGGTCCCCTAGTAACTGGTTCACCACAGCCGGTAACAACTTAAATCTAGAATTCTGAGTAAGCTTTTCCGTATTTACGGTTCATTTTAATCCATTTTATCTCAGTTGTATCTTTTTCTGGGGGGGGGGGTAACTTTATTGTACACTGTTTAGAAGCAACAATGTTAAGCAGGAGACAAGCTGTTGAAATAAACTGTAGTGAAATAAATTACCCACCCATTTTTAAAAGGCACCTTGTGTCCATCATCAGCACATTTGAGGAGTAAGGTCACACCCACACCATGCATTTAAAGCATCATCCCCCCAAAAAAAGAATCCTGGGAACTGTAGATTACCCTTCAGAGAGCTATAATTCCCAGCACCCTTAACAAAAAACTGTTCCCATTATTCTTTGCGGGGGAAGCAATGTGCTCTAAATGTATGGTATAGATGTGGTATCACACATCAAGGAAGACTTTGTCCATCCCGTTTTACCGCCATTCAGAAGGGAAAAAATTCTAAGCTGAATTACCTGTAATGAAGAGATTGAGGGTAGAACGTATAATACAGAAGGAGAGAGGATCCTGTTAGGAATGCCAATAACCAAACACACTCCAGTCTGGAACACCTTTCCTGCAAGAGTAAGAGTTTTCAAATGGTTAATCCAAATGACTGCATTTTCTAGTTACAAGATGCTAGGCTGCTGTGATTTTGCCATTCATTTTCCATTTAAAAGAGACTGCCGAGCTCAGAGGGCTTTGTAAGCGAGTTTTCGGAGTACAGGCCTAGGGATGGGACTCCAAATAAACTAGACCCAGGCAGTAGGGCCATTGATTAAGGGTGATGGGAGATGAAGTTCAACAAGTGGCAGAGGCAATGTGCCCTCCACTTAATCAGCCGGACTGCTACTTCTGCTGTCTAAGGCTGCAGTTCTAATACCATTTACCTGGGATTAAGCCCCACTGAATTTTGATTGCAAAGCTGTCAGTCCACCCTGAACCACCCTTGGAACGAGACAGTGACTCTGAAGAACTAAAGCAGTCCCCCCCCCCAAAAAAAAACAGAGGACCAAGAACAGCTGTAGACAAATACACAAAAAAGACAGCCACATGGGTAGTTAATACCCCAACTCTTTGAGCAGTTTATCCCACTGGACCAGGTGTGGGGAACGTCTGTCTCTTCAGACGCTGCTGAACTACAATTCCCATCATCCCTTGGCAGTGTCCATGCTTGCTGAGGCTGTTGGGGGTTGCGGTTCAACAACATCTGGAGGGCCAAAGGTTCCCCACACCTGCTTTAAACAACAGGTTTTCAGTGCTAGGTGAGGAGTAAGAGAAGATGCCTCATGCAATCTTTCAAACAAACCAAAAATTCTGCAGGAAATCCCTTGCTAAAGGGACAGATTTCTCAAAACATGTTGCGATCAAAACTACTTGGGTTTGTGGTTCTCAAGAGCCTTAAGGGAAACTTTGCCTCTTCAGAACAACCAGACTCAGGATTCTTGTTTTCAACCCCTCTTCAAAGATGGAAAGATGACTTCTTTTATTACAACATGGCAAGCTGTTTGCACAGATTATTTATACTTTGCCTTTCAAACAAGTAGGATGAGGTATGGCTTATAACCTAAGTCAAAGCAATGCAAATAAAATATAATGGAAGAAAAATAATGCCACATGAGATACAAATAGCAGCAAGGCAAGACCTATACTACTGATAGCGGAACCATTATCTGACTGTGTGGATTGCTGTGTAACCAGAACAGTGCCATCCATGCACCAGATGGGATGTATCAGGAGCATAGCTGTCAACTTTCGGATTTAAAAATAAGGGATCACTTGCCGAGTGCTGCCGGAAATCGCCTCTGCGCATGCCTGGGCATGCACAGAAGTGATTTCTGGTGCCGGCTCTTCCCACCATGTCCGGGGCACCGGAAATCGGTTTCTGCGCATGTCCAGGCATGCGCAGAAGCAACTTCCGGTGCCAGGCTGCCCGTGTCCACATGTCTGGGCACCAGAAATTGCTTCTGCGCATGCCCGGGCGTGCGCAGAGGCGATTTCCGGCAGCACTTGGCAAGTGAGCAAGCAGCCAGCCGCTGAGCGAGGCGTTTTACTGGGCGGCGGCTGGCTGCTCGGCTTGCGGGGGGGGCGGTTGAGTGGAGCCTCCCCTGGCCGAGAGCTTTACGGGGTATTTTACAATCCGGGGTAACAGTGGGGAAATGGATTTAAATAAGGGGTTTCCCGCAAAAAAACGGGAGGGTTGACAGCTTATGATCAGGAGGCCTTAGGGTTAGGACAATCCCACAATTTGCACAAGTACAAACCTGCCCCTGCAAACGGGCAGGGAGCCCAAAACAGCTTAGTGAGAACTGAGCATGCTTGGGGGATATGGAATGCTGACTGACTGCAGGGAATGGCGGAGTAGGGGAAACAATAGGGGAATGGAATGGAGTATCCTGAGAAAGGGCATGACTGGCTGGCATTCAGAACAGGAGCATTTCACACTGCAACATTTTTGTTGCAAGCCCTGCTGGTCAATCACTTCATTATTTCCCCAAACACCTTTGTTTAAGAGAAAGGCCTTTGCTAGCTGGCAAAAATATTAAGATAGCTGAGCCAGACTGAAGACAATTATATATAATGGCAGCTATAATGTATTACCTTTGTTGAGACCAGCACAGCCACAAAGTAGTGAGCTAGTTTGCGAGTTTCACAGAACTTTTTCCCCAGGCTAGACTTTGAGGGAGGGAGGGAAAAGTATGGCGGAGGCCTGTGTGCAACTTTAAGTAGTAAGTCAGTTTTTGCCGAGCGCAGCAGAAGTGTTCAGGTTGCATCAAAGCAGGCGGGGGGAAATATTATGTAAATAGTTCATTATAACTATATTCTTATTGTTGCAGCTGTTCTTAAATCAACTTTTTTATTTTAAGCAATGAATGTGCTTTTTATTTTAAGCAATGAAATTAACACTGTTCCACGTTTCTGTCAAGAACGCAACTCCTAGGTAAAGTGAAGCTTTAAAAAAAATACTTACAACCTCGCCGGAGAGGTCAATACTTACTCTTAGGAAAACCTGATTTACAATCCTTTTGTTTGCATACATATAAGTTTTTAGCAGCCCAACTCCAGAGAAATGCCCTATTAGGGAAAAAGGGTAAATTACAAAACGAAAAAAAGAAAAGAACCAAAAAATGCATCAAACTAATTTTTTTCAAAACAAAGCAGCAAAATCAAAAAGGGCATTGCATAGTATATCTTGTAACTGTTTTAGACAACAGAACAAAAATAATTAGCCACTATATACTCAGGGGCACTGCTGCACTGCACGGCTCTGAATGCACCCTATACAAATCATCAGATTAGTGAGAATTCCAATGAATTAAATAGTAATGAGCATGCTTCTAGCTCTCATCGCTGAAAGGAGAGGTCTAAACACGGCACAGCAGTATCTGCTAAAGGCCAAGATTTGAGGGCTTCCACTAGCTGGAAAAATGTTCTTGCAGTAGACTTCTCTCCCGTTTACTGACATCTCTCCCGTTTCCCTGCTCATACGATATTCCACCCCATCCTCCTCACTATTATGCAATTAGGGCATAGTGCTGGCTGGCTGGAAAGATCTCAAGCTATTTACCACACTGGGGAGAGTTTGCATCTAATAAATCAAGCTGGAATAAATTAGATCAAACAAACACCACTTGCATCGTTGTTTACATTTGCATTAACTCAGCAGTGTCTTGAGGTCTTTTTATATACATTTGCATCAGGCCGATAAACACCCACTCACCTGGGTCACTTGTTGCAGTGGCTGCTGGCCTATTAGTACAAATGGGGCATGGCCCCATAAACCTCAGTCTAACCTCAAGCAGACACCACCTGTCTGCCTCTTACAACCAGTCAAGCAGGTGGCCCTTGGCTGTCAGCTTTGGCTGTCAGCTTTGTCTTCCTTGGTCTGCGTTGCCCCTTGATAACTCAGCAAGGAGAAGAATGGGGGCAAAGCTAGCCAGTTGAGTCTGCCTGTCATTGGCTGTATATGGGCCAGACATTTGCTCTGGCTCCACCTACTGTTGGGCTCCCTGCCTCACGCCCTATCAGTCCCAATGGGAACAGCCACACTCATTGTGAATAAAAATCGCTTCCAAATGACAAAGGCAGGAGGATTATGTCAACTGGATCTTTTTTTCAGGAAAAACTCCAAGGACTGCATCCTGTGTGCCACAGATGGCTAGCCCAGATCTTTGGCTAGTCATTTGATGGGCCAGTAACATTTCAGGACTTGTAAGACAGGTTGGCACTTTTAAAACCATTCTGTTGCTTAGAAATCTTTAGCCATCGTGGAACCTTTCTCCAGTGATGGGGAAAAGAATGGGTACATTTAAGAATATTTTTAATCTGTTGAAGGGAGCTGCAGATTTTGACACCTGGTGTTTCAAAATTTTAGTTCTGAAGTAAGCCAAGTGTCCCTGAGTATATGACCACAAAAGAACAAACTGAAAAAGCTAAAATGCATTTTAGCGGCTTCTCAGCAGCGGAATTTGAGCAGAGGAGGAAAGGAGAATGGAAAGCCCCAAGAGAAGGGGGGGAGGACTCTCAGGAAGCTCTTGGGAACAGTACAGTGAAGGACATAGTAGTGCAGGGGCTTATGATCAGAGATTCTCAATTTTCTGCCAAGCCTGGTAGCCAAGCGAAGAGGGGCTGTGTCCTACCTCCTCAGAATAGTCCCAGTGAAATTAATAAAACCATGAACAATGGTTCTGAATTGCAATTTGTTATATTGATTGTGTTCCTTAAAAGTGTCGTAAAGATTTGTTGAAAAAATAAATAATTTTAACCAGTTCTTTCATTTACAGGAGGGATGAGGAAGCTGTGGCCCTGTGGATGTTGTTGGACTACAGATCCCATCAGCCCCAGTCAGCATGATCAATGATTAGGGATAATGGGAGTCATAGTCCAACAACATCTGCAGGGCCACAAGTTCCTATCCTCAGTTTAAACCAACTGGTGTAATGCTGTTGAACCTGAAGCACAATGGACACTCCTTGTGCCATTGTTGTTGTTGTTTTACAGTGGACTTGAAGAAGGCAAGGCAATGAAATGCACAGGGCAATTGTATTTTTCCCAATGAACTTTTCAATTTCAAGCTGCATCCTGAGGTTCTTCCTCCTGTTTGGGCTTGAAACTTAGAAGCACATGACAGAGCTGCAGGACCCTGTGAGCAGGGTGGGATTGCCTGGCGGGCCACATTTGGCCCCCAGGCTTGAGGTTCCCACTCCTAATTTCAACCTGTAAAAAGGATAAGAAGGAATAAAGCTGCCTGTTTTCAATTTAAAATCCCATCCTGGGTATTGTGGGGTCGTAAAAGCAGCAACAGGTTTAAACCAAGCCTGAATTTGTGTTTCCGTTCCAGAAGCACATAATATGTGGCACTGAGGGCAAAATTCTACCACCCTTACACACACACACACACACACACACACACGCACACACACACACACACACCACCACCACCTTCTAGCCCTTATTATTGCAAATCATACGGGTGGTGTCTGGTGAAATCTCAGAAGCCAGAAACTGGCCAAGAAAGTTTTCCATTGCTCAAGGCTAATAGGGAAACCAGAAATAGGCCAACTAGTTTTCAAGATTGTGCAAAACTGTTAAATCCCTTGGCCTGGAAGCAAAAACCTGCTGCTTCTCTTTCAACCTCAAACCCAAATAAATGCAGTTGTCTCCAGAGCACGCAATCTCTTGTACTCTACCCAATATGTGCTGCATGAGGAGTTTGATGGACAGGATCAAGATGTACGGGAGACTCTTGTTTAGCCAGTGGAGGAGATATCTGAGCTCGAAAGAGAGCTGCCACTCTGCTCCTCCAAATTTGAGCCGCCATCTTGAGGCCCTCGAGCTTCACTGTGGGAGTGAGAATGGCTCTGAGTCCTGACTGCAGGTGCTGCCTGGAGTCTGCCTCTCCAGAGCAGAGCTTAGCTGGATGTGGATGTCCCCTCCATGCTGGCATGATCCTTCTCCTGGTGACCTTGCTCCATGAGTGCACTGAGAGGCTGAGGTACCATTGCTGTTTCCTGTCGCGCCGTGGCGATTATTTGAGTGGGGCTGCATGGCAGCAGGCTGGAGGTGATCTGCTCCAAATTGCTTGGTTTTGACGAGATGATTCCTAAGAAGGAACAAAGAAGCAATTAATTATTATTATTTTAAAAAAAGAAAGAACTGGCCACAGGGAGGAAAGAGAGAGATCTTCATTCTTGGAGCTTAGCATAAGCTAAGTGATATCTCTTGATGTGATGTCTCACTGCCAATTCTCTCCTGAAAGCCAGTCCCTAAGAGGCAATCTTAGCAATAGCATTATTGCTCCACTGTGGCTCCAGTATTGCCACCGCAGTGCCACCTCTGGTACATGTCTTCCTATCCCTCCGAGTTCCCTTATTGCCAATTCCCAGAAGGAATGGGAGGCCACAATGCCACCTTCCCCAACCTGGTGCCCCTCCAGATGTTTTGGACTACATCTCCCTTTGGCGTCAGGCAGTACGTATTGGTGAAGGATACAATGCATTAGAATTGGTAACATTCAAGGACTAGCACCTGCTTCAAAACTGTAGCTCAGTGGTGGAACATCTTGCCTTGCATGCAGAAGGTGCCGGGTTCAATCCCCGGCATCTCCCAGTAGGGCTGGGAGAGACCCACCTGAATCCCAGGAGAGTTGCTGCCAGTCAGAGTAGAAAATACAGAGCTAGATGGACCAATTGGTCTGACTAAGTATAAGTCAGCATACCATGTTTCTAATTGAATCAGCCCTTGATTTAGAACCATGAGGACCGGAATCTTGCTCTGTTTTTAGGGGAAGTGCTTAGCAGTAGAGCATGTGCTTTGCATGAAGAAGGTCCCAGGTTTAACCCCAGGTAGGGCTGAGATAGACCTCTATCTGAAACCCTGGAAAGCCACTTAACAGTCAACGTAGACCATGGGTCAGCAAACTAAGCCTGGGGGCCAGATCTGGCCCAATTGCCTTCTGGATCTGCGTGGGGATTTTGATCATTCGGACTGCACCATTCCCCCCCCCCCACGCACCACAGCGGCACCTCCTCCCTCCTGGCTTCTCCCCGCCCTGCCTAGAGAAGGAAGGGGGCTGGGCTTTGTTGAGCTGCGGTAGGCTGAATGGCATTTTAAGGAGCCCGTCTCTGGAGCCAGCCCTTTCGTGCTGCTCATCGTCCCTCCACCACCGCCACCAGCCCCTGCCGCTCGCAAGGCACAGGTAAGCAGCCACCGGCCCCCACAAGGTCTGAGGGACAGTAGACTGGCCCCCCTGCGGGGAAAAGTTTGCTGACCCCTGACATAGACAATACAGACCTAGATGGACGACTAGTCTGTATACGGCAGCTTCTGATAAATCTTCAGCTGTCTGCTGAGTCTGGCCATACAGGGGTCCATTAGAACTTAGCCAGCCAGAAGCTGGCCCTGTGTGGTTCTCAAACACAGATTAAATGACTCTGTCTGTGGTATGTTCAGCCTTAAAAAGATTTATGAGACAGGTGTAGGTTTGTGAAAACTGAAGGAACTGCATGGAGGTGGTTAAAAATTTACACTTATTCAGGAACATTTGCACAGAATAGCCCTTGGTTAATATTAAAGTCCCCAGCCCCAATCGCTGCAAATATCTATTATTAAAGTCATCTCACAAAGCACACAGGAAATGACAGATGGCAACTCTGTTAGCAGAAGAATCCTTGTAATTCTCCAATTTGAGTGGTCACAAGGGATTGCCTCTTAGATTCCTTGAATCATAACTATTCATTTGGAGATCAAATTCTGGAAACTAACTAAAAAAACTTAAAATTCCAGTTAAATAATATTTAGGCTATGTATACACCAGGCATCATGGCTAAACTTGGCCCTCCAGCTGTTTTGGGACTACAACTCCCATCATCCCTAGCTAACAGGATCAGTGGTCAGGGATGATGGGAATTGTAGTCCCAAAACAGCTGGAGGACCAAGTTTGGCCATGGCTGGTATACACCATACATTTAAAGCACATGGCTTCCCTGCAATATATAGAGCTGGCCAAACTTACTGGGAAGTTAAGGGAACAAAGAGATCAAAAAGTACAATTAGAGTGGAGTAAATTTGTGGAATATCTGGAAACGTATTGTAAGACTCTAAAGACACTAACAGGTCTGAAATAATACCTACAACAGGAATTAGAGAGTTAAATATAAATTATGGATAAAGAAGGGGATTGATGAAAATAAGACAAAAGAAAGGCGCAAAATGTAAGAGATAAACTGTAAAACTAAACGTGAAGTGAAAGGGAAGCTGGGTTCGGCAGAACTAAAATTGGGTATGAAGGTAGGGGGAATGGGACCATTTAAACATTTGTTTGGTGATGGCTTATGTATTGTATTTGGCTTAATTTGCATCTTATAAATTTATGGTTATGTGTATGTCAGAAAAAACAATAAAAAATTATTTAAAAAAAAATAAAGCACATGGCTTCCCTCCAAGAATCCTGGAGCTGCAGTTCAGAGCTACAACTCCCAACACCCTTGCCAAAATACAGTTCCCATGGTGCTTTGGGGGAAATCATGTATGGCATGTACCCAACCTTAAGTCTCCTGTCACCTTGCTCTTAGAGCAAGGGCAGGGAACCTTTGGCCCTCCAGGTGTTGCTGTACTACAACTCCCACCAGCCCAAGCAAGCATGACCAATGGCCAGGGGTGATGGGAGCTGTAGTTCAGCATCATCTGGAGGGCCAAATGTTCTCCACACCTGTCCAAAAATAACAGGGTCTTCCTGTTTCACAGACAGAAATCCATATATCAACAAGCAGAGGTGGCAAACTAGTGTGGTGTGGTGGTTGGAGCGTGTGGGAGACCTGGGTTCGAATCTCCACTCAGTCATGAGGCCTTTTAGAAGTTACACCACTTTCAAACATTTGATGGTGTGAGGGTGCAGTGGCCAAGAGAGGGCATTCACTGTGGCAGCCCCAAATCTGTAGAATTACCTCCCCAGGGAGGTTTGACCTTCACCCTGTAGCTTTCATTGAATGTTGAAAATGCACCTCTTTAATGTGGCATTTGACGCGTGGCCGGGTCAGCCAGTGTCTTTTAAAATTGTTTCAACCAACCCTGAGACCTTATGATGAAGGCTGGTTAAGAAAGCCAATTAAAAATAATAACAACCTGGGTAACCTTGGGCCAGTCACTACTTGTCGGCCTAGCCCTGTTGTGAGGATAAAATGGGGGTGCGAGAGAGGGGGGAAAATATGTAAGACAGTGGTTCCCAATTAGTTTTGTACAGCAGACCCCCTGTTTTTCAAAAGCCAAGCCATGAACTCCATACTTTTGAAAATGTTGATATTTCTACGATAGTTTTTGTTGTCTGAGTGGTGCTGCAGACCCCCTGGGTGAGTTGTGCTGACTCCCTGGGGTCTGCGGACCAACCATTGGGGACCACTGATGTATATGACATTGTAAGCTCCTTGGAGGAAGGGAGAGATAACAGAGTGTCAGATAAAAAACAGAGGCCAGTGGGAAAGGATTGGGTTCCTTTGACCCCAGACTGTTTTCTGGTGGGTAGCAGAAAGCCCTCAAGTTGGTCAACTGCGTCAGACCAACATGGCTACCTACCTGAATCTAGAACCCTCAAGCAGTGGCACCTGGTTCACTCAGGTGATCAGGGCATGACCCCACCTACCTCAGTCTACCCTCAACCACCTGTCAGCCTGACTCTGACTGCCATTGCTTCTAGACACCATCTACAGTTAGTTCCCCCACCTTTTCCCCTACCAGTTGCAGTGGGCCCCAGGTACAACTGTCCCTCTGGGTGGAGAGGAGGGAGTTGTCTTAATGGTACCTGCCCTTGTTCCCTGCCTATCTAAATGGGTCCCAGAACCCATACTAAACCATAGCATATTGGAAGGGAGGAACATTTGGGTCCCGCTTGCGAGCACCATTCAGTATTGTGGGATTTGCTTCTTAAACGGCAAAAAATGACTGGAAGAATTAAGAATCGGGAAGACCAAAATCTTAATAAGGAATAGGGAAAATAGAATTTATTTTTAAAATCATTGTAAACAAATGAAATTATTTGTAGGATTGGAATGATACTCGTAGTTCAACATTGGACTATGGTGATAATGGAGATTTAATAGAATGGGATTACCGGTAATAGAGAAGATGCGGGAGGAAAAAAGTTAACTTAAGGACCCACAAAGGTAAGGAAGGAAGTCCATGGGAATTTATGGAATTCTCTTTTTATTTTGATTGTTTGCAAATTTCAAAATTTGGAAAATTTAACAACAACAACAACAACACGCCTGTTAAGAGGATAAAATCAAACCGAGCCTCCTGTTCCTTCCAGTCCCGGAAAATGCTGTCATCAGCATCAACAGAAGGGCAACAAAATGATCCTGGAGCCTAGCCCAGCTCAGCCCCCGTGTGAAGACAGTCTCTGAGCAGCTACAGAGGGCCATAGCTGCCAAGTTATCCCTTTTTTAAAGGGATTTCCCCTTATGCTGAATAGGCTTCCTCGTGAGAAAAGAGAAAACTTGGCAGCTATGCAGAGGGCATGGTGGTGGTGGGGCTTACAACCAAACCTCTTATCTCCCCCCCTCCAACCCCCACCTGCAGCCTGCGTGAAGGGGCCTTGCAGGGAAGCTTAAACCACCACAACTTCTTACAAGAAGTTGAGAAAGTGAAAGTTGGGGGAAGGAAGGTGTCCCAGAAAATAAAATTTAAAAAGGTAGCTTCGTGGGCCTGTAAGGAAAAAAACAAACAAACCCAAAATCCGTAACATTAGGGCAATGCTTGGATCAAGGGACACAGAAACGACACGAAAAACAGCTTTCGAAATCAACATCAAGTCTCCCTCCCTCTCCCAGCTTTGGTTGGCCTAATATTACATAGAGGCAGCTAAAGAGTTTCTATACTGTGGGATTATAGTAAAAGGAAGGAAGGGGGAAAGGGAGCGAGAGGCGGCGAGTCAAGGGGAAGGGATCTACTCGGGTTTCTTCGGGGTCCGCGGCACAGAGTCCCTCTCCCTCCTCACCCACCTACCTCTCATAGCGCGGCGGCCGGTGCTTCATGGCGAGCGCCGCTCTAGAGGCCGCGGCCTCCCGTCGGCCTCCATCCGGCGAGTTAAACAGGCAGGCTCCGAAGGGAGCCGGGGCGCGGGGGGGGGGGGCGGCGGCCGGGCAGGTTCCAACTACCGGCCCGGGGAGGAAGAGGAGTGGCCGGAGGAGGGAGGAGAGCTAGGCCCGGAGGGCCCGGTCGCCATGGCAACGGGAGAGCCGGGCCTGCGAGGCGGAGGAGAAGCTGAGCGCGGCTTCCTTGAGCCCCTCGTAGGCTGGGTATTCAATAATAAGGATAATAGCAATAAGAGTAATAATTCTGTTTTGTTGTCCGCAGCTAAGTTCGGCTCAGAGTAAGCCCACTGAAATCAGTAAACCTAAGTTAGCCGCATCCCTTGCCTTCCGTGGGTATGCTCTTGAGTTATTCGCCCTTTATTGTTATTATGAGGCCCATTATTTTTGCTGTTTTTATTCCTGTTGCACATTTTTATTATCGCTTGTTGCCTTCGTTGCTGTTATCGTAGCTGCTGATCTATTACTGTATATATTGTCATTGTCCGCTTCATTATATTTCTTGTTGTATGTATTACCATCATCAGCATTGTTATTATTTTGTTTGTATTAATTATTGTTCTTACTGCCATTATTGATTTAGGGTTGGATCCGGCTAAGTTTTAACTCAAGAGTAGACCCATTTAAATGAATGGGACCAACTTGGTCATGTCCGTTTATTTCAGTGGGTCTACTCTGAGCTACACTAAACCTTATTGATTATTCTACATCCCTTTAAAGTACTGTACTCTTTACCAATTCAACAGCCATGGAGAGTGCTGGGAATTGTAGTTTGCTAAGGGTGCTGGGAATTGTAGCTTCGGTAGGTCAGCACCCTGAAAAAACTACGTACTGTACACTTCCCAGCAATCTTTGTGGAATGATCTGTCGCTGTTGAAAGTGCTATAAGAGTGCTTTCCATGTATGGAGTAGATGTGAAATTAGTTATAGTCAACATCCTGTAGAAAACAAGTCAGGTTTAATGCACATCCTGTCCGAAGCAATCTCTGGTGATGGCTCCTAGAATTGCTGTATAATAATAATAATAATAATAATAATAATAATAATAATAATAATAATATAATTTATTATTTGTACCCCACCCATCTGGCTGAGTCTCCCCAGCCACTCTGGGAGGCTCCTAATCGAATATTAAAACAATACAGCATTAAATATTAAAAACTTCCCTAAACAGGGCTGCCTTCAGTTGTCTTTTAAAAATAGGATAGCTGCTTATTTCCTTATCATCTGTTGGAAGGGCATTCCACAGGCCGGGTGCCACTACCGAGAAGGCCCTCTGTCTGGTTCCCTGTAACCTCACTTCTCGCAATGAGGGAACCACCAGAAGGCCTTCGGCGCTGGATCTCAGTGTCCGGGCTGAATGATGGGGGTGGAGACACTCCTTCAGGTATACAGGACCGAGGCCGTTTAGGGCTTTAAAGGTCAACACCAACACTTTATGCCCCTCTGCTTATGCACATGGACCCTCTTACTGGTAGTTGCATTGGTGTCCATCTTCATAACATACAGCAAGGGTCCCCCCTACACCTTTTTGGAGCCCCAAGGGAACATTGGGAAGACTAAGAAACTGACCTAGGTGCCACCAAACAGCCATTTAATGGAAGAAGAACTGCTGGTGTTCAGAACCCCCTTCCAAACAGGTACCTCCCCCAAATAACCAAGGCCAAAGTAAACAGGTAAAGGTAAAGGGACTCCTGGCCATTAGGTCCAGTCGTGACCGGCTCTGGGGTTGCGCGCTCATTTCGCGTTATTGGCCGAGGGAGCCGGCATACAGCTTCCAGGTCATGTGTCCAGCATGACAAAGCCGCTTCTGGTGAACCAGAGCAGCACACGGAAATGCCGTTTACCTTACCACTGTAGCAGTACCTATTTATCTACTTGCACTTTGACGTGCTTTTGAACTGCTAGGTTGGCAGGAGCAGGGACCAAAAAACAGTAGCTCACCCCGTTGCGGGGATTCGAACTGCCGACCTTCTGATCGGCAAGCCCTAGGCTCTGTGGTTTAATGCACAGGGCCACCCGCGTCCCTAAAGTAAACAGACATCCCTCCAAAAAAAGTAAAAATAAACAGGCAACACTCTTAACAAAACAACATAGCCAAAATCTCAATTTAAAGTTTTTTAAAATTGGTGCAGGTGCTATAAATGTGTCTGAGGCACCATGGCGTCTGTAGGTGCTATGTTGAGGGTCTTCAAATGCACCTTTACACCTGTGTGTTAACTTTTTTCCCCACCTGGCAAAGTCCTTTTTATCCAGTGCTTGCGATTGTGCCTGTAATAATTTGGACCTCAGCTCTTTTGTCTGTGTTGCAGCTTTCCCCCTCCAATGTCATGTCATGAAGACCTTCTAACTGGAAAACTAGAAGTGATTGCATATTACTTGGGGGGAGGGTGGAAATACTGCAAGAAATGGAGAAAGAAGCTGGAGAAATATCTGGACACCCAAGAACAAAATTAGACAACCATAACCAGACTTGCAGCATCTCTTGGTTCAGTGCCTGCCTACAGGAAACACTATTGCCTGGAAAGCCATGGCATAAGGTACTAATCTTCGCTGTAAAGCTTGCACCCTCTTTTATTTTTCTTTCCTTGCTCCTCCTTTCCTCCTCCAACAACAGCAATACCATTTACCATTTATATGGCACCTAGGATATTCAAAACACGTTTCATATTATCTTAGCCTTTATTTTAGGACCAGGTTCAAATTTTTTTCAGGGGCCTCATTATTATAATTGTTATTATTATTATTGTAACATTTATATTCTAGCATTCCTCCAAGAAGATCAAGGTACATGGTTCTCCCCACCCTTATAAGATTCATTAGGCTGTAAGAAAGTGGCTGGCCCAAAGTCACCTAGTGAACTTCATGGGCGAGTGAGGATTTGAATGCTGGTCACCCAAGTCTTAGTCTAACACTCACCACTACAGCAGCAGCAGCAGCAGCGGCAGCATTTTATTTGTATGCAGCCTTTCCATAGTTAAAACAATGCTCAAGGCGGCTTACAACATGACAAGATTTACATAATTACCAACATAACAAAAGCAATAAGCAATAAATAAAACACATCAGAAACATCACACACTGAAGCTTGCTGGGTCTCCACCCCTCAGCCGAACTTAATTTGCTGGGCCCAATCACTGTCTGTCAGCCAAACTAACCTCACAGGGTTGTTGTGACAAATGCATGGACCAGGGGTTCCCAACAAAATTTTCTCGAGGACTCCTCATCGAGCCGCTATTGTGACAAGGACCCCCATTAATTCCTAATCCTAAAATTAAAAAGTGAGAGCCAAATTAAGAGTCTTTTTATATTTTATATTTATATGTTTTTTACAGTTCTTCCTCTTCATCTGTAGGCCTTTGTCGTTTTAACGAACCACTTTTAAACCAACGGTCCATTTTTAACTACGCAAACTGTAGCTTCCGCGAAAAACAACGCTTTGTTTACAAACACTACTGTTTTGCAAAGAGGCAGCGCGCGCCAGGGAGGAGGGAGGGGAATGGAGAAGACAGGGTACCTGCGCAGTAGCGCACAAATGAAGCCGACGCGCGCAAAGCATCTTGGGGAGGTGAGCGTTTAGAATGCGCGTGCTGCCTCTTTGCAAAACAGTGTTTGTAAAGCGCCACCTAACGGCATACAGCAGAACTACTGCCTCTATCTAATTCTAGTTTTGCGCTAGACTCTGCTCATGCAGGAAGCGGCCAAAACAAAAAATCTGTTATCATACGAAATATATTTAATATATTTTTTATTCTAATAGCATCTTGCGGACCCGTCTGGCATAGCTCGCGGACCCCTGGGGGTCCCCGGACCATCTGTTGGGAACCACTGGCATGGACTATCCTTAGCTTCAGGGTTTGTTAATTAGTGACATTTTTTCCTCTTGCCTTTCCTTTCAAGGAATTTATGCTCATAACAGGCTGTTCAATCAGCCTTACCACTGAATGAGGGAGAGAGCTGGCCCTTGTTTGACACTTGAACCACTAAACCACATTGGAGCTCAATATAGGCAAATGGAAATAATAAATTGGATTGCAAGTAATTCCTAATAACTATTGTGTGTGTGGTGTCAGTGCATATGCAAAATATCTGATGATTCTTCTAGGTTTTAGAGAGAGTGGAAACTGCCTTCGTCGATGAAATAAAGGACAAGATAAGAGACCCAAAGCAAAGAAAAATGGTTTTCAATCTCCTTGGCCAGAGCTTTGTTAAAAGATATTTCAGTGACTGCCCTGTTCAACCTGATTCACTCGTAAGTGTGTTATAAAAACTAAAGGGTAATAAGGTCACATTAAAACAATGACTTGTTGGTAAAGATTCCAGTCATGGCTAGTGTGCTGGGGCAGAACTGCAGAGCTGCCCTCCTGATATCAGTGTTATAATAATAATAATAATAATAATAATAATAATAATAATAATAATTTATTATTTATACCCCGCCCATCTGGCCGTGTTCCCCCAGCCACTCTGGGCGGCTTCCAACAAAATATTAAAATACAGAAATGCAAGGCAGTGACAAGGCCAGGACTGTGCAGTCACACCAGCAAAGCCACTGTGGGCATCTGCACAGCCACAACTTCACTGCTGTTTTACCAAACCCAACCCCGTCCAGGTGAACTATAGTGGCACCAGGGTCAGAAGGGCAGCTCTGCATCTCTGCCCCACCACACCGAGAGCCAAAATGAGAGCCTCCAGGGTTCCAGAGTTTAGCCAGGGTTCGTTTTCCTTGGAATGAAAGTCCCTGGAATCTCTGGTGTCGTTAGGATATTTGGTTATATTTACACATATAAGTAAACTGAAGATGGAAGGGCTCACAGCATTTACATTCCAACGTAGTTTGCTCCCCCATTAGGTTTTTAGAGGAGGGTTCCCCAACACATCTGTACTTGGTCAACTCCATAGACATGTAAATAGGGTGCTTAACAACAGGCCCAGCTACGGCCATTGAGTTCTGACGGTAAGATCTGTTCTACAGTGGAACTGTCTTCCTTGGGAGGTTGTTGACTCTCCCTTCTTGTATAGGTTTTTAAGCAGAGGTTGGATGGCCATCCTCATGGATGCTTTGGTTTCAATTCCTGCATTGCGGCAGGTTGAACTAGATTACCCTTTCCAACTCTACAATTCTATGGTTCTAGATTCTAGGTTTGGCTACTTCTGCAATCCATTCTACTACAAATTCCCATCTTACAAATACAAAACCACACGGTTGGAGGGTCCCCACAAACATCCAAGCCAGCCCATCAATCTGATAACATTACATCTGGCCACACCCATCACTGACATGTGACCCTTGGAATTTTGTCCAGGAAGGAATGCAGTCCTTGGGCTGAAAAAGTTCCCCAACCCTGGTTTAATGGAACACATGAAACTGCTTTGCACCAGGACAGCTTCCTTCTGTCAGCTTCCTTCTAAGTCTAAAATCTGAAATGGAGATCTTCCCCATCACATGCCAATTTCTCCTTTTAACCAGAAGTGCTGGGGACTGAATTTCTGCATGTATAGCAGGATCTACACCACAGCTGTTTCCCCTCCCCAAATCTATTTAACTAGAAATAACTGAATTTTTACTACTGAGAAAACTTGGATGTTTACTGCATCTATACTGAAAAACCTCAGTTTTGGATCTTTTCTGGGAAGCCCCTCTTGATAATTAGGCTAATAATTTGGTTCCACTCTATAGAGTGGAGCATAGCTCAGTGACAGAGCATTTGCTTTGCATGCAGGGTGTCCTGGCTTCAATCCCTGACAACTCCAAGTAGGGATGGGGAGATCCTTCTCTGAACCCCTGGAAAGCTGCTGCCAAATGCTGACAGTTCTGAGCTAGATGGATCCAGTGGCTTGACTTGGTTTTAAGGCAGTTTCCTTTGTTCCTGTGAGTTACAACAGAAAGCTAATTGTTAAAAACAACTTTCTCCACTTAGTCCCCCACAGCCATAAGTGAGATCAACAACACAAAGCTGGAAGAAGCTACAAGAGTCTGGCTACAGAATCAGTGTTTGAAAGCGGCAGAAAGTATTCACTGTCATTTTCATTCAGGTGAGTTAAGATGTTCTTTCAGAGCCTGCACACAAACTAAGGCAATAGAAATAATCAACAAGAGAATAGATAAAACGCAGTCTTTTCCAAGCCCACTTAAGGTTCGCCTTTCAAAATATAAAGCAAAACCATGTTATCTATTGTTTGGTTCTAGGCAGAAATCTACCTTTACTTTCTTGGCTTGAAATCCATTATTTCTTTTCTACGGGCTCTGACCTTCCATGAAGCTCATGACCTTATTAGAAATGTTAAAAAGTGACCTGTGGTCCCATCTAGCTCAGTATTGTCTACATTGACTGACAGCAGCTATCCAAGGATTCAGGACAAGAGTTTCTCCCAGCCCTACCTGGAGTGGAGATGCTGAGGATTGAACCTGGGGCCTTCTGTGTGCAAGACTGATGCTCTACCACTGAGCTACACCCCGCCCCATGAAAGAGCGTAGGAACCTAGGGAGCTATCTCACACAGAGCCAGACCATTGATTCACATGGCTCTCCTGGGTTCCAGACAGGGAGTCCTTTACCTTGCCCATTGTAGTTGATAAGACATGGCACTTGTGAGAAACAACTAAACCGTTATCTTGTTTGTTTCCTAAATCCTGTGTTTACTGTCAAAGGACAATTTGGTTTTATTTGCAGAACCCCTACAGGAGGTGATAATTTAAGTGGCTGGTGCTGTGGGTTAAACCACAGAGCCTAGGGCTCCCTGTGACGGGGTGAGCTCCCGTTGCTCATTCCCAGCTCCTGCCAACCTAGCAGTTCAAAAGCACACCAAAGTGCAAGTAGATAAATAGGTACCGCTACAGTGGGAAGGTAAACGGCGTTTCTGTGCGCTGCTCTGGTTCGCCAGAAGCGGCTTTGTTATGCTGGCCACATGACCTGGAAGCTGTACACTGGCTCCCTCTGCCAATAACACGAGATGAGCGCCGCAACCCCAGAGTCGGTCACGACTGGACCTAATGATCAGGGGTCCCTTTACCTTTAAAGCATTGTATTATTGTGCTCCTCTTTACATCAAGGCAGGGGTAAAATAGTTAACTGTGGGGGTACATATCAACTAATGCCATGATCTTCAGAAATAAACCATAGAAAATGTCCAGATTGGCAAACACTTCCACAGTGGGGCTTCATCCATATTCAACGTTACTTTACTAGTAGAGTCCATGGCCTTGATTCTCCCACCCCTATACACAGCACACCAGGGCTGCATGCCTCCTAGCCAGAGAATTGTCAGTCATCCTGATCAGCTGTTTGGTGGGAGAGAAGTGAAGAGGGAATTAAATCTAGCCCATTGCTCCCCTTCTGAAACAGCTGATTAGCATGATTGCCTATTATGTGGCGCGGGCTTTTCATGCAGTTCCTAATCCAGCTAGGTGTTTGTGAGTGGAATCTTGATTTAGAGTGCCACCAGGATCAAAACTAGGGGGGGGGGGGCAAGCCATGGCCGTTCAGGGGTGGGGCCAAGGCACGGGAGGGGAGGGGCCACAAAGTGGGAACGTGGACGGGACTATGGAGCCCAGGTGAAACTGACTCCGGGAAGAAGTTTCATCCTGGGCGCCGCCCCAGGGGAGAGCGCGCATGTGTGGCCAGGGGCATTGCAATAGGGGGCCAGGGGGCCCTGGGCTCCACTTTATGGGGGGCAGCACGGCACCCCCTTGCCACCTCCACCGACGGCTGCCCCGCCTGAGTAGGAGGAGGAGGAGGGAGAGAGGGAGGGCTGGCTGGCTGAGCAGCCGAGAAGCTGCACGCTTGAGTTACCTCCGCTTCCCACAGACCCGGCGGGGGCGCGAGCTGAGGTCCACCCTCCTTTCCCTCCGTCCCTCCCCGGGGGCAAGGCCTGGCTCTGAGGCTTAGAGCGCCTCCGCCTTCTCCACCTCCTGCCGCGAAGCCCCCTCCCCTTTTCCGCGGCTCCTGCTGCTGCTGCAGCCCAAGCAGAAGCGGTGGCGACGTCTGCTGCACGCTCCAAGGGCGCGCCGACCCGGGAGCTGCTGAGGCGCTGTGCCACCGTGGGCTATTGTTGCAGCCGCCAGGAACAGCCCATGTGCAGCCCTCGGAGTCGGGGCCAGTGGGGTTGGGCACGCCGATCGGGCCGCGGCCAGCAGGAGCAGTAAGTGGCGGCGGCAGCACCACCTGGGCTGGGCTGGTTAGGGACACGGCTCCCGCGGTGCCCTCACACTGGAGCTCGAGGAGGGGAGGGAGAAACGGAGAGGAGGAGGAAGCTGCTTCCCTGTCTCCATTGCTCCTCCTTTCCCTTCGCGCGGGTCCCTTCCTCCCAGCGGCATCACTAGCCTTTATGCGCGCGCGGGGTGCCTTCTGATTTGCCGCCCCGGGCAGCCAGAAGGCTAGCAACACCGCTGTGCCTTGCTGTGCCGCTTCAGGCTCTTCTTGCGGGATCCCGACGCGCCTCCAGCTCAACTGCAGCCACCGTGAAGCAGGACGATTAAAAAAAATTTTTTGCTTCTGGGAGGGCAGCTGTCCCCCCTGCCCCATGCTGAGTACGCCTATGAGTGCCATCCTATCCATGTCTATTCCAAAGTTAGTCCCCCCCCCAATTGAGCTCAATGTGGCTTACTCCCAAATAAGTAGGTGTGTAGGACTGCATTGAACTCGGCATGGTTAGGATTGTGCTGTGAGCGTCTGTGTGCCTCCTGCCTGGATTATGGCAGCTGGCCACGTGTGTGTGTGTGTGTGTACATATTATTTCCCACTCTATACCTCGGGCTCAGGGTGAGTTATAAATGCACCTTACTCAGAGAGCCATCAAGCCAATATCCTTTATAAGGAGTGATTTTGAACCCAGTCTGTTATGATTGCTGTCTTCCCGCAAATTCTTTTCCCTCGTGGTGATGTTATTGTGTGGTGTAATTTTTTAAAATGAGTCAATGAAAGGGGGCGGGGGGGGGCAGGAAATGGACAGGGAAACCTATTTGACTTGCAATATCCTTGCTGCGTGAGCTTTGAAGTAATTACAATTTGTACTGGGAGAAGTCCCGCTGCTTCCAAATTGACTTTGCATTGTGGGAAACCTGAAAAATATTGCGCCGTCTAATTCTGCCAGAGAGCCAAAAAAGAATAAAAAATTAGATGATTGCACAGCCCGTCGTCTTTTTTATTATTATTTTTTCAGCGTATCGCCTCAGATTAGTTTGCATGTGAAAAAGACATCTGTTTCCTTTCATGTTAATAATATCGCTGTTTTCAAAGGAGGTGGGGGGGGGAGATGCTTTTAAAAAAGTCGAAAGATCAGTTCTGTATTCTTGACACACTGAAAACTTCCCGTTTGCTTTACTGAGAGTTCCAAAAGGAGGCTTGGAAGGATTTAAAAGGCAGGGTGAGTCAATACCAGTATTGTAAATGTCTTTTTTCCCCCTCCTTGAGCAATTGGAAGCTATGGGGCCAGTGTCTTTTGAAAAAGAAAGAACAGGAGGCTTGTGACGTATGTTTCGTTCTGTCTCTTGATTTACGGCAAGACTGGGAAACCCTTTTCAATCCAAGGTGAAAACTACGGGGGCCCAGTGGGAACATTCCATCAGTGGGTGGAGCCCCAAAGTGGGCTGGGCCAGACCCCAAAGTAAGTGTGGCCCAACAAGCCGTTGGGCTCCATGCTTTCCATTCCACTAGCCAACCATATCTGAGGGAGAGAGTATAACATAGTCAGGATGCTGGAATGAAGAATACCCTCTCCTGAGTAGCTGCAATCACACACCCTTAACACACAAACACAATGACACAGAACACATAACATCCCCTTAACACGGCCCCATGTATGCAATCATTTGCAAATGTCATGAATTGCAACGTATTGAGGAATGGAGAACAAGTGGACGTGCAGGTGGTGCAAGCGAAATCGGCATCAAGCCAGCTAAAAAGCAAGCCATTTGCTCTTGGAGCAGGCTCCTTGATGGCTTCTCATTTCTCAGCCACCTGCAGAAACCAGGCAGTTCTGCTTTTTTCGCTTGCCTGCCTTCAGATCAGCCAACCTGTTCCTGTCAAATTGTGCCCAAGCAGCTGAGGTGTGTTACTATCCCAGAATTCCGCAGCTAGTAGCCACCAGCCATTAAAGGCAAGTGCTTCCACTTCTTTCTAGAGCAGGGGGTGGGGAAATTTGTGGTTGTCTAGGTCACGCATCCCCAAACTTTGGCCCTCCAGATGTTTTGTACTACAATTCCCACCTTCCCCGACCTCTGGTCCTGTTAGCTAGGGATCATGGGAGTTGTAGGCCAAAATATCTGGAGGGCCGCAGTTTGGGGATGCCTGGTCTAGATGTTTGGGTGCTCCAGTTCCCATCAGCCCCCGGCAGCATGGCCCAATGGTCAGGGATGATGAGAGTTGGAATCTGGAGAATCGCAGGTTGCCCCACTTGTGTTCTACAACAAGCAGGAAAGCTGGATGGAAGATGGCTATCACAGTCACATCCCCTGGTTCATAAATGAGCAGAGATTTTAACTTTCCACGGAGCAGGTGCTGAGGCAGCCAGTCTGGCTCCTGAGATGGTTCATTTTCTTGACGACGTCTACAATGTTGTAATAGCAGAGATGGAGTTGCTGTTGGCCACCTGTGGAGCCCACCATAAGGTAATAAATGCATTTTCCCTGTTCTGCTGATGATACTGCTTTTAAAACGTATTAAGCATTTCTAAAATCCCAGAGTTATTACAAGTGGGGTATGTGTGAAAGGAGGGGCTTGTATCTCACGAGAGAATTACAATGTTCCCTACCACCCAGGGCTGTTTATCAGTGAGCACTGGGCCACCCTGGGTCAGTGCCCGGGGGGGGGGGTTGCCCCCCTATTGCCCATCTGGACATCGCTACAGGTCTTCATATACAAAATTGGCCAGGCACAGGAATAGTTTTTTCCCTTGTGCCATTAAATTAAATTTGTAGATGTGTAGCTGAAAGGGAGGTCAATTATGGGTGGGTTCCTTTGCTTATTTGTATTGTGAGTAGAACAGTGTGTGTATGTTTACCTTGCAATGTAGCCGAAACAAATTCCAAGTATGTTGGGAAATGTACTTGGCCAATAATAAACTACTCTTCTTCTTCTTCTTCTTCTTCTTCTTCTTCTTCTTCTTCTTCTTCTTCTTCTTCTTCTTCTTCTTCTTCTTCGTCTCCAATTGCTGCATCCTTCCACTTCTGTGGAAGAAAGTAAGCCCCAATGGAACCTAAATAGAGATAGATATATCTGACTGATTCCTCTGCTCTCAGCTTCTGATTTCTCCAAGCTTCTGTTTTTTATTATTAATATTATTATTATTATTATTATTATTATTATTATTAAGACCTTTCAAAAAATCATTAGTATTGTAACGCAAATTTCTCCTGTATGAAATGTTGCCCAACACACACATTTTTCTTTTTTATTCATTACTTTCACTAATATATGCATTTTTATTCTTTCTTCTCATGCAGCCTTTTTTTTTGTTACACATTGGTTGGAGAATTGAATCACAAAATTTGGGGAAATGTGAATTTTGAAAGATAGTTCTCTTTTGGTCCTCATATTGTTTTGGAGAGTGAGGATTATTTTTGATTGATTGAATTTACATCCTGCCCTTCCTCTCCAAGGAGGAACAGATATAAAGAAATAAAAAACAATAAGCAGAAACATTCCAAAGCAGGTTAAGACATTCCAAAAACAATTACAACTGAAAGTGTTATTCCATCCAGTGATCTTGAGGTTGCTGGGAACAATATTCTCCAGCCACCAAATGCCTGGATAGACAGGAATGCTTTCCAACTACTCCTGAAAGTTAATAGAGATGGAGACAGGTGTGCCTCATTAAGGAAGGCATTCCACAACCAATGAACCACCACTGAAAAGGCCCTGTCATGGGTCAGCACCAACCGGGCAGCCTCTGATGGCAGCAGCACCAACTAGGCCTCACCCACTGTCCAAAACGTTTGGTATTGGGGAAGTCACTCTTTTGGGTACTTGGGTCCCAAGCCATTTAGGGCTTTATATATATAGTGGTACCTCGACTTATGAATTTAATGCGTTCCAAACGCACATTCATAAGTCGAAAAAATTCGTAAGGTCGAAACCCATAGGAATGCATTGGGAGAAAAAATTCGTAAGTTGAAGCAACACTATCCAAAAATTCGTAAGTCAAAAAAATCCTATCTAAACCACATCCAAGATGGCGGACGGAGCTCCGTTCGCAAGTCAAAACATTTGTAAGTCGAGTCATTCGTAAGTCGAGGTACCACTGTATACTCACTGGAGGCCAGGCCAGTGCTTTCAGGACCGGTGTCACATGGTGCCATTGGATTGCCCCATTTATCCCAAGGTAGGTTCTCATTAAAATCCTAACTGAGCTTATTCCCCCCCCCCCCAAAAAAAACCCTAGCTCCCTTTACCTAGCTTTAAGTGTGTTTAATGATCCTATGAAAACAAAGAAATAATAGTAACCTTGGTCTGTTTATAAGCATTCTTTCCATAATGGTGTAGTTCATTTTTATCCCAGTTTTCTAATAAAAGAATAAAGTGGCTTACGATAAAAATAAATGACGATGAGCTATAAAGCAATAGATCATTAAAAGAAAAAGTAAAACATTAATACACAGTGCGGATGAAAGAGGTTGGCTTGACTCATCACAATGATAGGGTGTGTCATCAGTGATCCTTGGGGGGGGGAATCTATTTTTTGGAAAATTTCCATTTTTTTTCTGTAGAAAATGTTCTGTTTTATAAGTTATTTAATAACAATGAATACTAGGCATGTTTGACAGTGTTTTAAAAGTGTGCTTTAACTGTTTGGCATGGCTGCAGCCTTAGTTAGTAGCCTCAACAAACTAGAATGATTTACAGCAAATTCTCTATTCATAGGCCCATCTCGAAGGAAGTGCACAAGGAGGTGAAGCTTTATGCAAACTGTCCCAGTCATCAAGGGACTCGGGAGAAACTTCCACGGTACTGCAGAGGCCTAAATCCATTGAGAGTAAAGACATTTGTCTAGTCTTACCCGAAAGACCAGCTTCTCAAGTCAATGGAAACAGAGAAGGTACCAGCTTTGAATTCGAAATTCCGTGTATTCAAGCCCAACATGCTTCATTAAAAATCTCTGGAAGCTGCCTTGTATCAAGTCATATCAACATCAGTCCATCTAGCTGACAAGCAATAACGCTCCAATATTTCCATCTCCTCCCAGGAGATGCCAGGGATTGAATTTGGGACATTTCACATAATATAAAGAATGGTCACATCCATACATTTAAAGCACACTGCTCCCCCGAACCCAATATTTAATCCTGGGAACTATGGTTTCTTAAGGGTAACTGGGAATTTATGCCTCGCACAGCTACATTTCCCAGGATTCTCTGGGGGAAGCCATGAGCCTTAAATCCAATTCAGACGTATGGTGTAGATGGGACCATAATGTGAAAACACGGGCCAGATCAGGTGAGATGATGGAGATCTGCGATTTGATCTCCTTTAAAAAAAAAAAAAACGTGGATGGGGAACAGCCACCATCAATGACTTGGGCTATATAGCAGGGGGAAAGATTTGGTTTGGGACCACAGCATTGGGGAGTTAGCCCTTTCTCCACTGGTGCTATTTTCCTGATGAAAATTCCCCCTCCAGCTCCGTGGTCCCCATCCAAATCGGGGGCGGGGGGAGGTCACTAGCGCTTTCCCCACAAAATATATAGAGGAATGGGAGATTCGGGCATTATGGGTCCCTATCATTTTTAGCAGTTTGGTCATTGTACACATGTTACATGTGTTAACTTCAAAACCGTTAGGTGTACACACCTAAGAACTCTGAATGAGCGAATCATCTCCAAATGGGATATCATTGATTAATTCACACTACATCTGTTGTGTGTGCGCGTTTGTTTGTCTTCCCTTCCACTGAGAGAAAGAAACCAGATCTGCTTTGAAAGGTTTGTTCCCCCCCCTTTGCAGAAACATAAGGAACATAAAAAGCTCTTCACTTCAAAGGCACCCACAAGTGTTTGCTTTCATAGCACTAAGAGCTAATAGAGGTTTTCCCCTCCTCCCTTCAGTTGATACAGAGTGTCTTCATCTTTTATCCATTCAGACTAAAAGCAATTCGGTACACTGGTGCACCCACCCAAGTGCGCTGTAAGCGAGGTTTAACTTACTGTGGCGTTTGTGTCACTTTCCAAAACAATGCCACTTTGCCAGCTTGTTTTCAGCATAGTCCCATGAGCCTTTTTAGCTCCGCAGCTCTGGAGTATTTTAAATATTTAGAATCGGAAGCCGGGTAGTTCAGTTGTGAAGTATGCACAGGATGTATTAAAAACTGGGGGAAAGAGGCTGGGCAGGGTGGCTGGGTTGGTGGGAGAACAGGTAACAAATAAGCACCTAAGGAAACAGAAAGCTCTCCAAAGTCTCTTGCGTTGGAAAAATAATATCAACATCCTAATAATGGAATGCCTGCAATTCAGAGAGCCACTTCTGATGTGCTAGCAGCCAGTGGGCATTTTGACTTTCTTCTTCCTCTCTTGACGCTCCTTCTCTCCAACATGTTCCAAACCACTTTTGATACTTCGTGTTCCGTGCAGTTTCAGAAGTGGTTTGCTGTGTGGTATCATGCGGCTGCTCTGGCTCGGTTATTTGGATCCTGGCTGACACACACATATATGGGTATACAGCTATCAGCTATAAGAACATAAGCAGAGCCTGGCTGATGGATCAGGCCAAGGGTACTCTCCCTACTGGTTCTCAGAAACACACAGCCCCCAACAGTGGAGGCGGAACATAGAGTCACGTGGAACATTAAAGAACAGAGTCATGTGACACTTTAAAGGCAGACGCATTTTTAGAATCCTGGACTCGCGACAAAATTTAGTCCATCATTTGTATGTGGGATCGTGGTGGATCCAAATAAATAAGGCTCATGGGTCCTTAATGGCATGCATTGATTTCCAGACATGTTTAAACTGTAGGTCCCAAATCAATGCCTGCTGTTCAGTTTATCTCTTTGGTTTTGTATTTATTATTTATTTATAGCATTTGTAGCTTACATACCAGCCAAACAAGACAGTCCCTACAGTCAATAGAGAGATAGATAGACGAGGGAGAAGCGGCAGGGAGAGGGAAGTAGAAAACCAGAACCAAAACTCAGGCACCAGTTTGTAAACCGTTTGTTCCTATAATGACCAGCTGGCCCAAATCAGGGGCAGGAGGTGTCTGACAGAGCTAGGCTTTTAGCAGACCTGATGGAATGCGTCCTATGGCTTCCCATCTCTTCCACAGAGGCAGCCTGATGGAATAGCTGCCCCTGGGTGACAGCTGAGGGGAGATGAGGTCTGGTGGGGCTGGCCTACCACAGTAGAGCCGGTCTCTGCCTCCCTGCTCCCCGACTTGCTGGAGTGGCTGCTCCCAAATGATGAGCTGGGGTGGAAGGTAATAATAACTTCCCTTTCCTTGATTGCTTTTCAAAAAAAATTACGTCTATTCTTTTCAGACTTGCAGTTGCATATCAGACCTGAACTACACCCCCCTGTTCTTAGCTGCCCAGAGAGCGATTTATTAGGCGATTTGCTCTGTGCCATAATATCTCGAGGTTCCGAGAACATGGCAGCGGCGTGTGAAAGTCTTAGTGGGAAACTGCTTCCAAGGACACTCCGGCAGTACATTTGGATTGATAAACTCCTGAGAGCCAGCTCTGAAAGCCCGCAAATCAAAGAACTCATGTAAGTATCTCTGGGAGTGCAGCTGAAGAGGGGGAAGACAAGTTCCTGAGTTCCTGACCACTCCCTTCCCTATGTCGATGAAGCAGGGGCCGTAATTCAGCAGTGGAGCATGTGCTTAGCGTGTAGAAGGCCCCGGACCCAATCCTCACCAAAGGAGCCTGAGTATTAGGCTAGGAAAGACATCTGTGTCCCAGAATGGCTCCTGTCTGCAAACCCTCTCAGCAGGAGCTGTGAGGAGAGCCGTCCATGGCGGTGACCAAACCTGTGAGACAAGACTTGTCACAGCAGTAGAGACGGCCATTGCTGGTGCTGCTGCTGTGACGGCATAGATGTGTTCTGGTCTGATCATGTGAGATCCCATGGGGAGAAAGCAGGAAGGCTGGTTGAATTCTGCAAGACCATGGACAGCCCTGAGTTGACCAACTTGCTCCAACAAAGACAGGCCTTTTGTGCCTCTACCTCCCCAGACTACCTCCTCCAGGCTCCACCCTTGAGAGAGTGTCAGAGTCTTAAAGAGCCCACCCTCTAGCCTGAAGGTGGGCACCCCTTCATTCCACAGCCTTCCCCCTGGTGCTCCACTGCCGCTGTCAGACTGGTGATGTCCATGAGGGCCCAGACTCTGGCCCTATAAGTCCTGGTGGTCAGGGAGGTTCCTCTGGGAGTTGGAAGAATCATAGAGTTGGAAGGGACCTCGAGGGTCATTTAGTCCAATCCCCTGCAATGCAGGAATCTCAACTAAAGTTTCCATGACAGATGGCCACCCAACCTCTTCAACTTAAAAGCCTCCAAGGAAGAAGCGCCTACAACCTCCTGGGGGAGTCCATTCCACTGTCAAAGAGGTCTTACTGTCGGAAAGTTCTTCCTGTTGGTAGGGGCTGGTTTAATAATCTGTCTTGAAGATTTGGTCATTGCTTCTGCTTTCTGACACATTGAACTCTGCTTCTGACTCCTCTCAATTTGAAAAAAAATTAGTCCTGAGACCTACGGTATTAAAAAAAAACACCCAAAACTATAAAATCCATCCTAGGGCTGCTGAGAGAGACGCCAGAGAGGACTTTGGGCGAACTGTAGCATGGCGGATGGCGGAACTGAATCTCCGAAGTGCCACTCGATCACCTCTTTCAGGTCTTATTGAAAATGCAGTTGTAGAGGTGAGTTGAAGGACCCCGACAGTTACAGGCATGGGCGTGGGGTATGCTCAGGCACACCCTGATATTTCAAAAAACGTGTGATTGTGGTGAGGAGGAAGAGGGTATGGAGCAGCAACCCAGTTCTCCCAACTTCCATGACTCAATGGGAAGTGGGGGGGGGGGAGAGGAAGCAGACAGAGAGAGATGCAGGCAGAATAAAAAGACTGGAATGGGCCTGCAGTTTCTGCCCTCGTCTGTCTGTGGAAGTGGAAGTGTTTTCAGCAGTGGCCCGACCTGGTGCTACTATTCGTATATAGAGTTCATAACAGTTTACCTGCAAGATCACCGTACCCCGTATGTGCCCATTTAACCATAGTCCTTTTGATGCCTGCTTAAGGCATTTTTTGTTTAGGCAAAACCTATCCAGACATGTAGAATGTTGGTATGTTGTTTTTAATCTGGTTGTTGTTTCCTGTTTATTTTAAATATTTTTGGGAATGTTTCAAATAGCTGTTTTAAACAGCTTTTATTGTTCTTTTTGCTTTGATTTTTTTTTTAATCCGTGAGTTGCATATAAATTTTGTAATGTAAATAAACAGCTTGACATGCTGGGGATAACTAATTTATTTAAAAACACTGAAAAACCACTTTAAAAAATATGGAAGTTGTGTGCAACCTGCCGTGGAGTTGCTGCCATTATTATTAATACAGTATATTTACTCAAGGTGGCTTACATATAAAGTGACAACTTCTAAAATCATAGTTATGGCCCCTTAGTTCCTGCTATGGGGTTATTTAGAAGGACTGTGTTACAATACCAAACACACTTTTAGCTGTTAAAACTGAGAAGTTTTGTCCTATATTAACTTGAGTATTTTTATTCCCATGCTGTTCTCACTGCTATACGCCAAAAATACAGCATTTCTCCCCCTGCCACCCCACCTAATTTCTTCCAACAGAAATACAGAAGCGTTCCCTGCATGCGTCCCTTTGCTACAAATGAGCAGTTGATTTTGGAGACCAGCAAAAGCTTAAACGTCTTGTATGTTTTCAATGGCACCTATGACCCCTACCTCATCTACTGGCTTTTCCCTCTCCAAATGGCATTTCAGCAAACAGCACCAAGAGGTAAATAATTTACTGCCCCAAATGACTGCAGGGTTTCTGTTCTTCCTCCGTGTGCAGGTGTTATGCCTACATCTGTTGGTAGGTCTCGGGTGATTTGAAGCGTTACATTATTAATTAAATTTATATCCCACTCTTCCTCCCAAGGAAGTCCAGGGTGGCAAACAACAAGAGATAAAATGATAAACAAAAAAAATCTTAAATACAATTGTGATGCAGATGCAGACTTGGAAAGGCCCCAAAAAGGCCTGTTGAAAGAGGAAGGTCTTCAGAAGGCGCCAAAAGGACAACAGGGATGTTGCCTGTCTGATATTCAAGGGGAGGGAGTCAAGTGGATCAGGGAGGATCTCAAAAGTTCTGCAATGGCAACAACGACAACATGAATGTCCTCTAAAATTATACTTCTGAAATGAAGAAAGCCATGGTGTTGGAATCTGGGAGGTTGAGTATTTCTGGGGTAGGTTTTTGTATGGAAGGATTATGATCTCAGTTCAGTTTTGGTACTCAAAACTAATTCCTGGGCTTGGAAGTATTTAATTCTAATTGAGTACTTTTAGCACCTAGGTTAGGCTGACAAAGAATGACTAGGTAATACAAGAATTACAGAAACCTGCTAGAGCAGGAATTGGGGAATATTTTTCCTGTTGGCAGGTGGGGAGGGGGTTAGAGTTGGTGGTAGTCGGGACACAAGCCAAAAGTGGGAGCGCCTTTCCTTTTCTCTCTCTTTGTACCACCCCTTTTTCATACTTTTTGACATCCATTTTCTGTCTGTCTGTCTGTCTGTCTGTCTGTCTGTCTGTCTGTCTGTCTGTCTCTCTCTCTCTCTCTCTCTCTCTCTCTCTCTGTGTGTGTGTGCCAACCCCCCTTTCACATTCTCTTTTCCGACACTACTTTTTTCTCTCTCTATCTCTTTCTGCCACCCCTTTTCTCTGTCTGCCACAGCCTCTTCGCTCCCACCCAACTTGGTGATTGAAATGAGCTACCATGTAGAGGGGGGAAAGTATCTTATAATATATAAAGGTTAACATGATTGCTTTGATTTTAATTGTAGCAGAACACCCCTATGAATTAGCCATGTACCTGCATTCTCTACATCGGAACCTATTCCCAACTTGGGGGAAACTCTTTGTAACAGCAGAGTCAGTGATGAGCCTTCTGGAGAGAGAAGATGCTGAATTATTTGCTCACCTTCACCGCGCTTTCAAAAAGAATGTCACAGTTGACCCAAAAGTACCTATTTATTTATTTATTTAAAATATTTATATGCTGCCCTTCATCAAAAGATTCCAGAACTGTGTGCAAAAGCATGAATAAAATTAGAAACAAATATAGTTTTGAAGTAAGGGATGCGGGCGGCGCTGTGGTCTAAACCACAGAGTCTAGGGTTTGCCGATGGGAAGGGCGGCTGTTCAAATCCCTGCGACGGGGTGAGCTCCTGTTGGTCGGTCCCAGCTCCTGCCCACCTAGCAGTTTGAAAGCACGTCAAAGTGCAAGTAGATAATCTTAGAATTTTGAAGTGTCAGGCATAGCTCTAGTGGCTTTAGCCCAAATGTAGCAGAGTTTTCCTGCACAGCACAGAAGCTAGTTGAGGTGGAAGTGACTAGTCGGCTAGACGCAGAATAACTATTTACAGGATTTATTAAAAAGAAAATAAAAGCAGCAGAGTTTCTGCATACAAAGCAAAGTAAATCCTCTCTGTCTCTCTCTCCAACCATATACACAGCACTTCTACTCCTAACACCTAACAAAAGCCAACTGTGCTAGCATTCCTAGATAACAGAGTTCAGTGCTGGTCGTTAACCAATCAGAGAGAGTAGTTTCTAGGTCAGGCAGACCTTGGCTTTCTGCCAAGAGTAAATTGACACTGCCTTGAGTTAATTGTGTGAAGCCAGAATCTGTAAGTTTCCCATGAGAACCAATTAACCAATTAACAGAAACTGAACAGATAAATAGGTGCCGCTCCGGCGGGAAGGTAAACGGTGTTTCCATGTGCTGCTCTGGTTTCGCCAGAAGCGGCTTAGTCATGGTGGCCACATGACCCAGGAAAACTGTCTGTGGACAAACGTCGGCTCCCTCGGCCAGTAAAGCGATATAAGCGCCGCAACCCCAGAGTTGTTCGCGACTGGACTTAACTGTCAGGGGTCCTTTACCTTTTTTATATATATACAGTTTTGAACCGACGCATAAACAGAGCAAAACACAACGAGACAAAAAATGTGAAACAAGCTCTTCCCCTGGCATTTAAAAGCTTGTAATGTCAGTGCCAATCATGCCTTTTCAAAGAGGGCAACCCATTATTCTTCTGTTTGATAGAACATCCCTTGCAGGCATTTGGCTCTGTGGTTGGTTGGGGATTCTCAAGAGTCTTGCTGGTGGTAGAAACAGGGAGTACCAGGAATGAAGCACTCTCTCTTGTGTCTCTTTGACCTCAGCGCCGCCCCGTCCCCCCCAGACATCCTTTTTATTGAAAATTTGTGCTCGTGATGGTATATGCAATCCTGCTTTCAATGTGATTTTCATCTGCATAAGTTTTGAGGTGAACATACTGCTCCATTTCCAATCAGTGCATGTTTTTTATCAGTAGTAGTAGCATTACTGTTGTCGTTTACCTGCCCTTCGGCCTGAGATCTCGTGGCTGGTTACGATTAAAGCACAATATTAAAAAAACCAGTTTACAACAACTTACAATCACAGAAATAAGGTGGGTCCTAAAATATACATCTCAAGTGTCAAAAGCCGAGGGTAAAGAGGTGCAGAAATCCTGCTGGGTTGTGGTTTTTTACCACAAATGTTCTGTGATGGTGGGGTGGCTTGTCCCACTCCTGTTGCTCTATAGTTCAAAAGTCCCTCCCCTGACAGCAAGAATGCAGTAGCATTGAGGAAGCAGAATAATGTGCAGGCAGTCCAGTATAAATCCACCACTAATGCAGAATATACCTGTAAAAGAACACCGCCAGTCTAAAGGAGCTCCCATACTGCCCCTACTCTTTTTTTGGGGTGCTTTGTCCTAAGTGGGAATGGAACCACCGTAGGGTAGTGGGCCATTTGCTGGTATGATGGTGGTGGGAGCCACTTCTGCCGCTGGCCTTTGGTGATCATGTTGGGACCTACCCATGTTGGGAGGGCTGCTGCAGTGCCCCTGTTCTCCCGTCAGTCTTGTTAATTAGAGGGCATAGAGGTTGGTGTGGTGGGGACGCAGCAGCAGGAGCGCCGGATTTGTCTGCTGCTGTGCTTGCACCGCACCAACCTTCCTGCTGCCTTGCCCCACTCTCTCCTGGTAAGCACAGTGCTTCCAGAGGCAAGAGTCAGCAGGCTGGTTGATACCAGTCTTCCCTTTGTATGGTAGGCTACATTCCAGGCATTCAAAAGCCGTCGTCGTCATCATCATCATCATCATTTTATTTGTTTGCCACCTTTCCACAGTTAAAAACAATGCTCAAGGCAGCTTACAACATCCCGAGATTTATATAATTACAAAAGTCATAAACAATAAATAAACCACATCATAAAAACACACGACCAAATGGAAAACAATTTCCACATAAATCAAAATCTAAAACTAAGAATACAGCATTAATATAATAGTTTAGAATGACATAGGTAAAAAAATAACAGCAATTGAAAACAAAACAAAACAAAAGCAACCAAAAACTGAGCCCTCTCTGCCCAGCAGCAGCAGCAGCAATCCTTTATGGAGCCTGTCAGGCCCCGCCCTAGGCCAAGTGGTGAGTGGCAGGACTGGGGGCCCCAGGCGCTCAGCAGGGCCCATCAGGTAAGAAAGGAGTGGGATAGCACAGTTCAAGGACACATCCTAGTGAAGAAGAAACGAAAGAAAGAACAGGCCCGGTGGGGTCTGGGGAGGGCCAGACAGGGAATCCTGGAGGGTCTTAGGTTCCCCATTCCTAAATTATGCCTCAGATTCAACAGGCAAATTGGAATGTAGGAAGTAAAGAAATGGGGAGGACCTGCTATTATTCCACCACAAATGCTACGTTTCCTTCCCCCCCCCCACCCCTTTTAGGATTTCCTGGTGGAATTGATACTTCAGGAAAGAGGGAGAGCTCAAGGGATCTGCGCGTTTGAAAATGGATTCCCATCAAGACAAAACGGAACCAAAGAAATACTGGCAAGCCCCGTGGTTTTCCTTAGGAAGTGGATGGGAGAGGTAAAAATGAAGAAGAAGGCAGCAAATCCTCTCTTTTTTTGGTATAGTGGGGAGCTTGCCAAATAAATTGTTTGCCTGGCCACCCTTTACAACTAAAAACTTTACTGAGGTGATCAGAATATGTTGCAGAATCCTGATTTTAGACCCCGTGGAGGAGATTTCTCATAACGGTGAAGTTGTATAATGTTTCTGGAGTGTGTCTGCAGCACCAGCTTGCAGCCACAAGGGGGCTGTCCTGCAGCTACAGCCACACTGCTGTGTCCAATGTGTGCTCTGGTTCAGTGGATTCCAAATTCCCGTTCTTCAGCTAGTGTTATGGAAGAAGAGAAGAGAAACCCCTTCCCACCTTGACCAGCCTGTCAAGGAGTCCGTAGCTGCAGAGAGGACAGATTCCATTGTGCTTACAGAAAGTGGCTAATGTGTCATGAAAAATGAAATAAATAATCAAAGGCTCCTGTAAGCCTCCCCCCCCTACTTAAGGGAGGCTGCTCGCTGCGTCTCTGCATGATTCATTGCTCTAGCAAGGTAAGATGTTCAAGCTGGAGCCTCACAGGAGCAGGGTTGCTTCAGCCTTAAATAGAACCGCAGCTCAGTTTGGGTGGCTCTCTCTACCTGCAGTGAGATAAGCCTCTCTTGTTAAAGCCTAGCTTGCTTCAGCAGCTGTTGACTCATGCTAGTGGCCACTGCTGAGGAACGGCTAATCCTGCTACCTCTCAGCATTTGGTGTGATTGGATCAGCGAGTCAATCCTCATGCACAAACACAGAAGAAATTACCCAACTGCAGGTGGGGGGGTCTTCCCAGTGCACCTCTGCGTGGTTCATTCTTCTAGCCTCCTTCCAGTTAACCTTTGCTAGGTGCAGGTAACTGTGCCCTGGCTTTGCATCAGTTGTGATTGGCTCACATGACAGCAGAATTACCTGCCTTTTGAAGAAGCTGCCTGTTGTGTCTCTGTAGGAATCACCACTCTGGTTCCCAATCAGCTTCCACTGGAATTTTGTGATTCCGTCCCATCTTAACATCGTATGCAACTTGGAGCGTTAATGTCCATCTTGCTCTTGCAGAGAAGCAGGGGAGTTAATTGCCTCTGGAGGAGGCAGACCCTGAAGAGGGGCTTACACAGAGTTGGATTGCCTCCTGTTCGGATGGGTCATTCTTGTGCTCACACATTATGAAAATAAACCTATTTTGCAATGCCCGCCTCTAATTTAGCTTTAGAAAGAAAACGGTGCCTCGGCTTTCACGCATTGGAGCAAAAACTGGCTTTCCTGTCTCGCACAGGGGTTCGTTGGTGTTCTGAACTTGCCGGCTGTCTTGTTGATCTGGGACCAGTTATTCATGAAAGACTGGAGCCTGGATGTGATGCAGAATTTCTGTGTCTCCGTCCTTCTGTTGTTAAAGGATTCGTTCATGGCAGCTGATGACTACCCAGCAGTTCGAGAAGTGTGTATTCGCTTGCTTTCTGTTTGGGGGCTGCAGTTAGATTGGGGGAGGGAAATAATCTGGAATTTTGATTTCTTGCTCATATTCTTCCTCTTATTGGCTTTACTTCTCCCTGCCCTCCCCTTCCTTTCTTCTCTCCATACGTTGCAATAATAAAAACCAAAGAACAGCCAATGGACCATCTAGTCCAGGCATCCCCAGACTGCGGCCCTCCAGATGTTTTGGCCTACAACTCCCATGATCCCTAGCTAAGAGGACCAGTGGTCAGGGATGATGGGAATTGCAGTCCAAAACATCTGGAGGGCCGAAGGTTGGGGGTGCCTGATCTAGTCCATCCTCCTGCTCTCACAGTGGTCCCCCAGATACCTGTGGGGAACCCACAAGCAGGATCTGAGCACAAGAGCACTGTCCTCTCCTGAGGTTCCCAGAAAGTGGTATTCAGAAGCATCGCAGCCTTCAGCTGTGGAGGAAGGGCATAGCCATCATGGCTCGTAGGTGCTGCATGGAGAAGTATTTTCTTTTATCCGTGTGCCACAACCTCAAGCATCAGTCAGGACTCATGTCTGACACAGAGGCGGTGTGCCATCCAGGCAGGTCTTTGGAGCAAAAGGCTTGTGCTCAGGTCCTACATGCACTTGGGGCTTCTAGTTGGCCACTGTGAGTACAAGGATGCTGGACTAAATGGGCCACAGGCTCTTCCTATGTTATTAAGCTACAGAGGTGCCGAGTACAGGCCTCCAAATTGGGAGACAGAGACCTCAAGCTAGGATGCCCTGAGGCAGCAGCTCTAGATACCTCCAAAGAGCTACCCCCTCTACACCAGGGGTCTTGGGCTCCCCAGTGCCTGCTCCTCATTGCTGGCAATGCACAAAGTGGAAGTGGATGGGGAAGCAAGGGGGTGGGTGCTAAGTTCAGGGCCAGAGAACACTTCCTGGAGGAGGGTGAAGCTTAAGAGGGATGGTCTGGCTCAAAGGAGACATAAGGTCTTCCTTGGAGCCAGTTGCCAATTTGGAGCTGTCTGAGGTCCTGAAGGCTCCAGTGCTGTTCAGCTGGATCTGCCAGCCTCATGGGCTGCTGCTGGAGTTACAGCCCTGGAGTAGGGCTGTAACCCATAGAATCGTAGAACTGTAGATTTGGAAGGGACCAAGGCAATCATTTGGCCAACTCCCTGCAATGCAGGAATATTTCGCCCAATGATGGGCTTGAACCCACAACCCTGAGATTTAACATATAAAAATATATTAAAAAATTGTCCAGTAGCACCTTAGAGACCAACTAAGTTTGTTCTCGGTATGAGCTTCTGTGTGCATGCACACTTCTTCAGTAAAAGGTAAAAGGTAAAGGGACCCTTGACCATTAGGTCCAGTCGTGCCTGACTCTGGGGTTGCGGTGCTCATCTCGCGTTATTGGCCGAGGGAGCCGGCGTACGCTTCCAGGTCATGTGGCCAGAATGGCAAAGCCGCTTCTGGAGAACCAGAGCAGCGCGCGGAGATGCCGTTTACCTTCCCGCTGTTTATCTACCTGCACTTTGACGTGCTTTTGAACTGCTAGGTTGGCAGGAGCAGGGACCGAGCAACGGGAGCTCACCCTGCTGCGGGGATTCAAACCGCCGACCTTCTGATCGGCAAACCCTAGGCTCTGTGGTTTAACCCACAGTGCCACCCGCGTCCTACGGTGGTCTCTAAGGTGCTACTGGACATTTTTTTATTTTTTTATATATACTTCTACTGCATCAGATCAACACGGCTACCTACTTGAATCTAGAACCCTGAGATTTAAGTGTCTCATGTTCTACCGACTGAGGTGGCACTCAATGGCAGACCATCTGTTTTGCATGCATAAGGTTACAAGTTCAATCCCCGACATCTCCAGGCAAGGCTGGCTGAAACCCCAGAGAACTGCTGCCTGTCTGTGTAGGCAGTACTGGTTTAGGTGAACCCAATGGTCTGACTTAGTATAAGGCAGTTTCCTATGTTTCTATGTTGTTCCTGTGTCAGATGAGGATTTGGGAGACCTGGGTTCAAATCACAGTTTGGACCGGAAGCTCACTGGATAGCCTTGGGTCAGTCTCTCTCCCCTGCCTCTCTCTCTCTCTCTCTCTTACCTTCACAGAGCATTTGTGGATAAAATGAGGTTTATTTCGTTTCATTTCATTTTTAATTTAAGCAACTGCCTTTTTATACACAAAGCAGTTTAGAATCCATAGAAATGACAAAATATACAAGAAGTATCCACACGTATTATAACAATCCGATCCAGTGATGATAATGTCATGATGAGCTTGATAGCATCATTTATGTTAAAAAGAATAAGAAACAAACCTATTAGAAAATAAATCTATAGACAAAAACAATTCAGCCTTTCATAATGAAGGGGGGGCAATAAGATGAGTTTGCAGCAACAAATCAAATCATATTTTTCAGGTGTCCTTTTAAGGGAGGTGGGAAATGCCTTTATTTCCAGCAGAAAGTGGCCTTGATGTCTATGAAATACTGATGATCCTATCTGTATCTTGCAGAGTGTTTAAATCCTCTCTCCCTCTCCCTCTCCCTCTCCCTCTCCCTCTCCCTCTCAGGTGTTTCTGTCTTCAGCCTCCCAGCTTCTCACAGCTGACATTCAAAGGGCTTGGATTCACTTACAGCAAGGGGGCTTGCCTGCTGATGTTCCTGGGCTTAATAGACTGAATCAAAGGTAGAGGACCACACCCTGGCTCAAAAATACCTACAAGGCCGGCTGGCAACCAAATAACAGTCGTACCTTGGATCCCAAACGCCTTGCGAGTCGAACGGTTTGGTTCCCGAACACCGCAAACCCGGAAGTGAGTATTCCGGTTTGCGAACGTTCTTTGGAACCCGAACGTACGGCCCAACTCCCGCAGCTTCCGATTGGCCGCAGGAGCTTCCTGCGGCCAATCGGAAGCTGTGGCTTGGTTTCCCAATGTTTTGGAAGTCGAACGGACTTCCGGAATGGATTCCGTTTGACTTCTGAGGTACCACTGTACACCAGGGATGCGGAACTCCAGCTCCCATCAACTCTAGCCATGATTGTTGCTGCTGCTGCTGCTGTTGTTATAGTTATCGTTTCTTCCACTCAGAGTAGACCCGCTGAAATTAATTGACCTCTGTTAGTCATGTCTACTAATTTCAGTTTGTCTACTCTGAGTAGGGCTAAAATAAAGTGAACCCATAGGCGTTTAGCAATTTCCACCCACGAAAATGGATGCAGTGGATACCTCCCATTGCATGATAGTCACGGGTGGCTCTTCCTGCGTTAAGGGACGCTGGGTTGGACTAGATGACCTCTGGAGTCTCACACTCCTAATTTTGGCATTCCGCTTGCAGTGCCTTGTGCTGGCTGCAGCACTCTTAAGCCACACTTTCTGCCCACTCGATCTTCCTCCTCTTGCTGAGAAAACACTGCAGTACAGCCATTCTCTCATTTGACTTATAAATTAAGGAGAGCAATTCTAAATCCTTCAGCCATAATGAATATTTTATATTGGGGAATTATGCATGCCTGTCTGTGCTGTGTGCAGAAATAGTTTTGCGATGCTCATGTGTGTAGTTGTGGTTTTTGGTTGTTGTTTTCAAGTTCAAATGCTGGACTCTGTTGTTCCTGCTCTTGTTTTTCTGGGGTGTGTGTTTTTCACAGCAGACTGCAGAATAACTTTAATGAGCAAAAGTAATTAAAATGAGAATTTAGCTCTGATTGTTGCCTACTGCTCCCTCCTCTTCCTCTGTGTACTGAGAGGAGGAACTAAATTATGAAAACCCACTAATTAGCACTATTTGCATGTGCAGGCCGCTTGTGGATCCATCTCCTCCGAGGCATGGCTCAGCAGAAGGTATGTAACTCCCCAGCCCAACCCGCCCCGTTCTAGGTTGATGCTAATACTGAAGAACACAAAAGAGAGAGCGTAAAGGTTAAAAGTCCCTGCAGATCACAATAGCTGGCATGTCATAGCAGAGATCTCAACTATCACAACAATCATGACTTACTCTACTGTGTATTGAGCCTTTCTGAAGCACTCCGCAATCGTTATTAGATTTCATCTGAAAAATGGGTTTTAGACTCCTTCAAGAAACCGCAGTGCCTGGTAGAATAAGCCATGCTTTTTGTGACATTGGGTGCCTGCTTCTTCTCACCCACTCCAGGCATGGTATTCTGCAATTACTGGGCCAGGCTGGTGGGCTGTTGTTGTTGCTTGTGGGTGCAATGTCAGCAGGTCACGGGTGTGACAATTGTCTTGTGAATCACCTTGAGATCTTTGGACGGAGGGCCCCTGCCGCCCCAGAACATGCATGTTATAAAAAGTTACAGCAGGAAGCTATGGAACATGCACCAATTGGAAACGGAGCAATATATCCGCCCCAGAACACAAACAGTATCTCAAGCGGGATCACAGATAACCACCCCAATACCCTCATGAACGCAAATCATCATGAATGGACAATGAAAAGGGCATGGGGGGGCGGCTTTTGTTTTTAAGGTGACAAAACACACTTTATTGGTTTTGCTGCCCCTCTGGAAATTGGTTAATGATGATCTTTTGACAATTTGTTTTCACAGCTGGAAAAATGTGTCTGGACCCTGGGGAAATCTCACCAACTGGCGTGAAGGATATTTTATTGACGGTAGTTTTACCAGTTCCTCAGGCTGAGACTCACCACAGTGTAAGTAGTAAATTAATTATATGGGCATGGCAATAATCTTTAATTTACCAAAGAGAGAAGTCAAGAGAAGAGAGTAGCGGGTGTAGATAACTTGTTTTAAACAAGACCTAGGGCCCACTTTGATGTTGTTGAACTCCAAATCCCATCAGCCCCAGCCAGCCTGGGCGGTGGTCAGGGATGATGGGAGATGGAGTCCCGCCACATCTGGAGCCCCACCCAGATGAAATCACATTACTCGTTACTCTGCAATTACTATCTTTTAATGTTTCTAATTCATTCGAAATTTTTTTGTTTCAATTTTTATTCATTTTAATATAAACCAAAACAATAGCAGTTTGACTCAGTATAAAGCATGAAATGGACAACTGAAAAAGGGAGTACACAAAAGCAGTGCCATGATACAGATTAAGAAATACATTTATATCCAGTATCAAAGAACTATAATTCTTAAGCCGTGTCTTCAATCCCCCAGGGGAGGGGATAGAAAACATAACATAATTTTGCAAAATGCTATACCTGTTGTCTCAACCAGGTCCGTTTGCAGTGCAGGTGGAAGAGACTGCCCGTAGGTTGTATGCTGCCAGCCCAGAGCCCCTCCCTGCTGACCTTGCCCCACATCACCACAGTGGGGCATGCCTCCCCTCCACCCTCCCACATGCCCCTGAAACAGTTTGAAAGCCGCTGCTCTATTGTAATGGATCACGCCAGTTATGACCAGTGATATATTTTCCTTTGTTTGCTGACTGTATTGTACGTTATAGCAGGATGGACTGAAGACTTGTGCCCTTTCAGTAATAGAATCACAGGTAGGCATTGGAAAAGTAATGCTTTTTTCCCTACGATTAATTAAATTGATCTGCACAGTGACCCATTCTCCGTAATGTAGAATAATATGTCTTGTTCCTTTTTTTTCAATTCCCCCCCCGCCCCGCTCCCTTCTCATAGGAGTCTCTCTTTAAAAAATTTGATCCTTCTGCTGTGAAGTTAACAGTTTCGGTGTTTTGTGGCCCTGAAATGCTGCGTTCCAAGACAGGTTCTTTCAGCTCCTCCCTTGTGCGGAAAACCCAAGGAAAAACAGAAATGGGATTCACTCTTCAGTTCAGTGGTATGAAAATGAACCAGTTGGTTGCTGAGTTTTTTAATGGTGGAAGGCCAGTATCAGCCGAAACACAATAAATAGTTTGCCCTTCCCCAAGCTGGTGCAGGGAACATCAGCTCTCCAGTGGATGGTGGTCCACAGATTGAGAATGAACCGGGTGGGCAGGTGTGAGGGATCCCCTGGTCCTGAATGGGGTATCTGTGCCCATAAAAGACCAGGTGCGCAGCCTGGGAGTCATTTTGGACTCACAGCTGTCGGTTGGGAGCACATGCAGGTCAAATCTGTGTCCAGGGCGGCTGTCTGACAGCTCCACCTGGTATGCCAGCTGAGACCCTACCTGTCCGCACACTGTCTTGCCAGAGTGATACATGCTCTGGTTATCTCCCACTTGGTTAGGAGGTTATTGTTTTGTTTTTTGTTTTATTATGTATTTTGTGTTCTCATTCTGTTGTGAACCACCCTGTGGTTTTTGGACAAAGGTCAGCATACAAATTTAATAAATAATAATAAAAAACCCACTTATTATGATGGGAGTTGCAGTCTGTCATTCTTGGCAGCAGTCCTGTGTTCTTTCTGACATGTAGGTCCGCCCCAAAAGAATTAAGTTATCCCCAGAAAATCTGTCTGCTGAATAAATTATGAGCTAATTTCTCCCCGCTTTTTTGTAATATACTGTGCAGAACAATAAGTTGCTGCTGAGATTGACTAATGGCTGGAAACAAATTGAGAGGTTTAATTAAAGCTCAAAAGCTATTTATTGTGAGAATACTGCAAATCAATAGAGAGTACTGCTGTTATACAACCAGGCAGTACATAAAATATCTTTTTTTTTTCCTCCTTCCCCCTTCCCTCCCAAGCCAGTCCTGCTGAGGAATTGGAAATGTTATGCCGTTTGCAGTTTTTGTCGGTAGGAAGTACTTAAGATGAGAAACTGACTAAAGAAAGGTCACAGCCAACTTAGAACTGAAGCCCAATGTGGGAGTTAAGCCGTAGGCCAGGGATGCAGATATTGTTCGACTACAGCTCCCATCATCCCTGGCTTGGTCTGATTGGAGCTGGAGTCTAGCCAACATCTGGAGGGCCACTGATTCCCCAGTTTCTCGAGTGGGGAGCTTTTACCCCTGAAGTGTTTTGTTGACCAAGCGAAGGTTCTTAGTATTTATATTACAGGCTAATCTAGAACGTAGGAAGCTGCCTTTATGCTATCCCAAGCCATTGCTTTACCTAGTCCAGTATTGTCTACTTTGAGAGGCAGTAGCTCTTCAAGGTCTCAAGCAGAGGGTCTTTCGAATCACCTGCTTGCCTTCTAACTTGAAATGCCAGAAACAGAGACTTTCTGCATGCAAAGCAGGCCACGAATCTCCGCTGACTTTGGTCCCCATCATTCTTCACAGAATTGTAGAGTTGGGAGGGATGTCAAGGGTCATGTGGTCCAACCCCCTGCAATGCAGGAATTCTGCCCTCTTCCTCTGCTTAATTTATTTATCGCCTTCCAGGAGTCATATCAAGGCGATGTACAATAAGAACAGCTTAAAAACAACAACAACAACCCAGCAGATATATTTAAAACAAAAAAAAGAAAATAGACACCGATGGCAGAGACCCATTCATCCAGCTGGAAAAGCTGAATATCAATGTCTTCAGTTTTTCCTGGAAAGTGCACTTAGTGGGTGCCTGTTGCATCTCGAACAGTGGCTGCTACACAAGGAAAGCCCTGCTCCTGGTTATGGTGGGGCAAGCAGGTTTCTGATACCTTTAGATTTTTCAGGAGAAGCTTTCTCATGGGCCTCAAGGACCTGCTGGGTATATAAGGGCGAAAGTGGTTTCTCAAGTTACAAATAAGCTATAAACAATCAGAAATTGGCAAGAAATTGGCATTACTTTCCAAGTGTCTCCATTGCTCAACACGGTACAGTGGTACCTCTGGTTATGAACTTGATTCGTTCTTGAGGTCCGTTCTTAACCTAAAACCATTCTTAACCTGGGGTACCACTTTAGCTAATGGGGCCTCCTGCTGCCGCCACACGATTTCTGTTCTCATCCTGAGGTAAAGTTCTTAACCTGAGGTACTACTTCCGGGTTAATGGAGTCTGTAACCTGAAGTGTTTGTAACCCGAGGTGTTTGTAACCTGAGGTATCACTGTACGAGGGAGAGCCCTTTCTGCTCTCCTGTGCTTCTGAAGTCAGTGTGGCCTTAGGGGGAATCCATGAATTTTTCTAGGTACTGAATGAGGAAATGCAGCAAGGTTGGCTTACCACACTTGAATTAAATAATGCACATGACCATCAAAAGACATGGGGGTTAGTAAAGCCATTAAGTCCAGCTTCTGAAACCGGGGTGACTAACCTGCAGCCCTCCATATGTTGTTGAACTACAATTCCCACAGGTTCCAGGTTCAATCCCTGGCGACTCCAGGTAGGGCTGGGAAAAAATTTTTTTGTTGCCTGAAACCCTGGAGAGCTGCTGCCAGCCAGTGTTGGCAATACTGCGCTAGATGGTCTGACTTGGTATATATTCCAGTGAATTCTGTCCCTTCAAAATTAGCCACCATAATCCCTGGACTGAAAAACAAAAAATCTCTTTATTTGCTACGAAAACTGCAAATTGTTTCTAAAACAAAGTAACACAATGATCAAATACTGCCCCTTGTCTTTTGTTGTTCTCGTTGTCAAGAATCATTTGCATTTGATTCCCTGGACCCAACAGCATTCGTAGGCGTGCAAGACTCAAAACCTTACATCTTGTTGAAGGTCACGTACAGTCCTAAAGGAACAGGTAACGTTTTCTTTGGTGGGCGCAGTTTGCATTTTCTCCGCACACGGTATCTGAACAGAGGATTGTTTGTGGCAGCCCCTGAGCTGTGGAACTCCCTCCCCACAGTGGTGCATCTGGCACCTTCATTGTATAGCCTTCGTAGAATCTTAGAGTTGGAAGGAACCCAAGGGTCATCTAGTCCAACCCCCTGCAATGCAGAAACCTCAGCTAAAGCGTCTATGACAGATGGCCACCCAATCTCTGCTTAAAAACCTCCGACGAAGGAGAGTGCACCACTGAATACAAAACTCCTTTACTCTCATCGTTGATAGGACCCACCTTATTTCTGTGACTTTAGCTTGTTTTGGACTGTTGTGTTCCTAGGGATCTTAGGATGGAGGGCAAGTTTGTTGTTGTTTTTGTTGTTAATTCTGAGTACAGTACTTGTATCAGCAGTGTCACCTCCTTGGTTGGCTGTAAGTAAGGAGACAGGTAAGGTGGGGTCTGGCTGAGGGCGGAGTGAGGCTGATGGGTTAACACCCCATTCATTCCCCCTAGTGCACCAGTCTTAATGATCATCACACTTGCGCACAAAATAGCCCACAAAAGAATTGTATTTAAAGCCCTTGGTTGAGAAAAGGCCACTTGCCCTCTCTGGGTCTTCTGTCTTCAGAGCTGATGCTGCTGCCTGGTTTGGTTACCCCCAAAAGAGATGTTAACCTACTAAGAACCCCATTTTCCTGCTTTACAGATTCACTGGCTCTTGGGTGGCAGAAAGTGGATGCGTTCCAGCAAGAAACTACAGGTTCTGGGATGATCTGGGCCCCTAGGGAATTCTCACCGTGCTTGCCTCTGAATCCCGGGGAAGTGCCTGATGCTCTAATGGAGTGTCCTTTCAGAGAGCTTCCCAAAGGTAAGAGAGCCATGGGTAATGGGTGAAGCCAGTGGCCTGGTTTGTACATAACACGAAGCTATGGTTTATGAACCACACTTTTTAGCTAACCATAGTTTAAAAAGATCATATGAACCCAGCCTCATGGCAACCAATAATGTTGGTGCTGGGGGGCTGCAACCATAAATCCAAAACATCCAAATGTGGGGCCCCGGGTGGGGGCCCTGTTCCCTACCACTTCTTTTATTCCTCCTTATACGGGCAATGACAACATCTTGGCATCAGAGCTGAGGATGTGTAGGGACTTGCCCAACAACAATGCAGTCAGGTCTGGGAGCCCTGTTGGCCATATAGGTGAAACTCGGAAAATTAGAATATCGTCGAAAAGTGCATTTATTTCAGTAATTCAACTTAAAAGGTGAAACCAATCAGGGCCGGCTCTAGGTAGAGTCCCGGTGGTGCGGGGTGCCAGGGTGCCAGGCCGGTAGGCCGGGCACTGTGCGGCGAAGCCGTGCGGAAGCCATGCTGCGCCCTGCGAGGGCAGGGGCGCCAGAGCGATCTCCGCCCCTCAGCGCCAGGGCGCACGACCTGCTCGAGACTGCCCTGAAACCAATATATGAGACAGATGCATGACATGCAAAGCAAGATATGTCAAGCCTTTATTTATTGTAATTGTAATTATTTGTCGTTAGGCGGGTCAATTATAAATGGAATGCAATTAATTAAATGTAATAGCGATGTTTATTTTTGTATTATTGTAACTATTTATTTTATTACTGTGGAATTTCCAAAAGAAAGCATTTGTAAAACTTAAAAGAAAAAGAAAAAATAATAAGTTGCATTACTGAAATAAATGCAATTTTTGATGATATTCTAATTTTCCAAGTTTCACCTGTACCATGATTGGCCTGGACAACCAGGGTTGGGATTGTGGAAATGAATGAAAGGTCCAGGGGGTGGACAGTTGCTGAGTGCTGGTTTGGTTGACCTGGCCAGCACATTCCATCACACTACAGAGAGATGTGTGCTATTTGAGAGAGACCCCATCAAACCTGGTGGGACTTAACTTCTGGGTGGACCTATAGGATTGGGAATTCTAATCAGACGGGAGCAAAGTAAACATTGAAGCAGGGTAGTCTTATTCTGGAATACTGAATCCAGAACGTTTTTTGTATCTAGCTCCAGTATGTGGCCCCTAGCAGATTACCTCTAAGGGAATGTGGCGCTTGGGGCCAGCCCTATCATTGGGCAGAGTGAAGCAGTTGCCTCAGGTGGCAGATGTTAGGGGCACAGGAAATGACGAGGTGTTTGTGCTTATACTGCACCTCCTAAAATAACCCGCTGCAGGTGCAGTGGAGGATGTTGTTCTCATGCCAGTATCAAAGCAAGGTCATTTCCCGACTGTCAATATTTACAGCTAACATTCAGTCATATACTGGCAAATCCAGGTTGCACAATTACAGATTATTGGGAGTTTTTGTGCAATAAATTCACTTCTCTCCAAAGGTCACACCTTTTTTTTTTGCAAATGCATGGGGAAGTGTGGGACAGCACTTGCCCTGACACAATGGTCATCTGACCTCCCCTCAAACAAATCAAAAGGAATGCTCATTCAACAGCCGCCTAATCTCCCTGAAAGCAAATCAGGTTCAACGCTAAATAAAAACAGGTTGTCCAGGTGTGGTCTAAGATTCGGCTGCCGGTCTAGTTGGCTTGTGGAATAGAAGCAGGGAGAAGGCATATGTTGAACGCGACTTCAGGCAACAACATGTCTTGGGCTGGCCCTGGGTGCCCTCAAGACGGGGCAGAAGTTTGCCCAGCCTTGCAGTGTAGCGTTCTATGCCTGACACCCAGAGGACACTTGTACGGCACAGTGTTCCCACGTTTTTAAATCTGAGATTGGACCCACCTAGGTAGCAGCCCTTGTTGCATGCTAGGTCTGAGTCTCAGTACAGTCATAGACATGATGGCCACACACTTTGCTCTGGAGTCTCAGCCAATAAATGCCCCTCTGGGTCTCTTTCCAGAGAATGGATAATTCCTTTGAGGCAGCTGCCAAAGGGTCTGTAAAGGGGGAGCCAATTTCTCACTTAGAGAAGAATAGGTTTTCATTTAATTTTCTTAATTGATCTTGCGCTGCTGCCGTCTATTTAAATTTGCCTGAGTGATAACTGTAGCTGTGCCGGACTTGACCTTCTGACAATAATTCTTTTTCTGTGTGAAGAGTACAGTGTGTGTGTGTGTGTGTGTGTGTTTTTAATTGTACTAGAAAGTAGAGGTGCATTGCAGTAAATCACATATGTTTCCAGATTTTGCCAAGGGCCGTTCAACTATCCAGCTGACAGTGTACGATGTTGCCAAGGAAAGACGGAGACTGCGAAGCCACCGATTGAGGAAAGAAAGGTAACCTCTGAAACTTGGGGAAAACATGGCTTGGATGTGAAAATACTGGCTGCATTTTATTTTTCTCGAAGGCTCCTACCCAATGTTGCTCTGGAATTCTAAGAAACCAAAAAATCAATGCAGTTTTGAAACCAGTGGTTAAAATCTGTGCAGTTTTTAAAAGTTCCGTGTGCCATCTTGATTCAAAACTATTGTATCCACATGTAGATGAAAACCTGCACCTTGATCTCGGGAACCAGCCGGCAAAATTTGATTGCGTATGGTATCTCAAGAGCTGTCAAAATGCAAAGCTGGCAAACAAATTTCCAAAATATTGAATATGTTATTATTAATGTGAGACAATGCTGCTTTTTATTTGACAAGCTTCTGTGCTGCAAGCAGCAATCCTTTTTTTAAAACCACCTTCTGGTTTCTAAAAAGCCAAAGAACCCCAAACTAGTTCCCTGTCTCTGCCCTAAGATCCTTGTTCTTTCCTACCGAAACCATATTTTGCTATGCATTGTTATATTTATGACTCATCTTGGGATTTACGGGGCCCCTCTTGATATATTTCTCATCTAACTAGCTAAATAGCTCACAGCCGACACACACAACTCTCCCTCGTTGAACATTTTCTCTCCTGTCATTTCTGCCAATTTATCTGCAGATTTACGGCCCCCCCTGACTTTTGCAGGTTTGAAAATTAACGCCAAAATCAATACGCCGTATAAAACGTAAGATGATTTTACTGTAAATTATTTTGCAAGACGTTGTGTCTGGCACAGGGCCTGCCTTGAAAAGGGGCGCTAACGTGTATAAATGAAAACACAAAAGCGAGTGTGGAAGGCACAGAAACCGCCTCGTTCTCCAAAACCCCGGCAGCTTTGAAGTGGGAAGCCAAGGCAGCACTTTTACGGCACATACCAGGGGACGGGGGACACTGTGCAGCTTGGGAGCCTCGAAAGTGAAGCCGGCAGCTGCACAAGATTTTATTCTTATTTTATTTGCCGGTGTCAGTCAGGCGTCTGCAAGCAAAACAGATTGTCAGGAGGAAATGGTTCCTGCAGCACCACATGCTATAAATGGAAAAGTTGGCAAAGTTTAACGGCAGAGAAAATTAGCAAGTTTCCTATCTCTTGGAAACTGCACCTTTGCACCAGGGGAAGGGCAGAGCAGGATTCTGGGGAGTAGTGCCAGAAAAGACCTTGTAAATAATAATAATAATAATAATAATAATAATAATAATAATAATAATAATATATTATTATTATTATTATTGTTATTATTATTATTTAAACCCTGCCCATCTGGCTGAGTTTCCCTAGCCACTCTGGGCAGCTCCCAACAGAATTAAAAAGGGCTTCCTTCCGATGTCTTCTAAAAGTCAGATATTTGTTAATTTCCTTGGCATCTGATGGGAGGGTGTTCCACAAGGGTGGCTTGAATGATGGTCAGGGGTGCTGTGGGCAACTCTGGCCTCTGTCCCTCTTTCCTTCCCTCCCTCCCCTGGTGTCCCCTCGTGTCTTTGCCTCCCAGAGGCTTGCAGAGCTGTTTGTTGCAGCAGCCCTTGCTATAAGCTCCCCGGGCGAATGGTGCCTCTGGGGCTGGCCAGGGGATGCTTCCGAGGCCCCTGTGGGGCAATGGGAGCAGGCACCTCTTTTGGGGGCAGGAGGGCAGCTAATAGACCAGGGGTAGCAGCTGCAACTGCCCAGTGGACTCCCAAGGAAGGGGAGAAGGGAGAAGAGAAGAGGCTGAAGGCATTCGGAAAGGGGTGAAGGGCTGCCAGCTCTGCAGGCAAGGGGTGACATAACTGGGCTCCTGAGCCCCACAGGGGGGCCACAGAAAGAATGTAGATGGTCAAGGGAGCCGTGGACTCAAAAAGGTTGAAAACCTCTGATTTAAACCATTTAAACCTGCTTGATTTATATTTCCTGTGCTTGTTTGTATTGATCAGGCACCAAGGACCCTCTTTTCTCTATGCTCCTTGGGTCCCACATGATCCCAGCATCATGCTACCAAATCCTCCGAGGATCAACCAGCCATTTGATCTGTATATAGATGCCCTTCATTATATACCTGATAATGCAACCATCACAAAGGTAAGCTTCAGAATACTCCTGCGGCTTCCCACTTCAGCCAATGTGCCCTTATTAGCATTACATATTGCGTAGCTCCTGGGGTGGTCTGGGAGAAGGGCAGTGGGCTGCTATGCCCGGCAGGGAGGCTTCTGCTGTGAGCTGCTTGCTTTACATAAAGAGAGGAAGCTGCCATATACAGATTCACCCATCCTTGTTTTTGTCCGAGTCTCTTTTTTGGTTTTCAGAAAGGAAACTGTGTTGGCCCTTAAATCTGCTCTCCGAGAATGGTTTTGCTGGAAGTTATTTACCCCAATATGTCATGTTGGCTGATGTAAAAACAACAATAAACCCCATATACAAAAATCCAGTTGGAATCTATGGGGACATTTTTTCTCATGGTGCCTTCTGCATACAGAAAAACACACTTACCTGTAAATGATTTTACAAGTAATTTGGGTATATTATTTATTATCATGCACATGATGCTACTCTACCTTCATGTCAACTTTGCATTGAAACATGAGAGTGGGGAGGAAAGGGCGATTGGACTCCCCTCAGTGTCTGATTTAGGATAGAAGGAAGCATAAATCAATGGCAAATTCATGGAGGTCTAGGAAGGCGTAGTCAATATTGCTTTTTGCCCCAAGAACACAGAACAAAAAAGGTCTAGAACAGAGGTGAATAAATCTCTACAACTCTGTAGAGATTGTATGTGTGCATATGTAAAATAATATATAAATTAATGTTCTCTACCTCATTAGGTAACAGGTCATTTCAAGAATACGGGCTTCAGCAATCTGCACCCTTTCGTAGCATTTCCTGTTCTCGAGAGCCCGTCTCGAAATCCAGAATTCCAGTACCGAGCAGCAATAGATGGAGGCATTTCAAGTGGGATGGATAGCAACACTTGGCTTCTGTTTCAAGTTCATACAGTTGACATGGATTCTGGAGACCTTGTTCTACTAGGTAATGGGCCCTAGAAGCCATTTCCCCCCCTTTAAAAAAATTCTCCGTTTCCGAAACATTGCATTTTCTCCTGATAGCGTTTGCTTGAGGATGGAGTGTTGTGGCTGAGTCACTCCCTTACAGATCTAGCTCATGTGTAGAAAGTACAAGAAGGAGAAAAATCTTAGGCACTGAGGCCAGCGAGTAAGCCAAATCCACAAATTTTTATCGAGAGCAGGGCGTATCACCTGACTTGCCCTAGCCTATTGCTGTTAAGAAGCTTCCTTATTGGTGGGCTGAAATCCCTGGCACTCCCACTTTTGGCAAGAGCTCAGTAGCAGCACACTGGGTGACTGCCCAGCTGACATCCCGTAGACCAGTGGTGGCGAACCTATGACACACATGCCAGAGTGGGCACGCGCAGCAGACAAAGTTTTCAGCCGTTCCCCCACCCCCACCCCAGTGCATGTGGGCAACTCTCCCTAGAGTGCGCTCCGCCCACAGTGGCGTTTGGGGGAGTTGCGTGCCCACCAAGCAGCTGGCAGTCTGCTGTTGGTGAGCTGGCATGCGCATGTTGGTTACAGTGATGCAAGCGATTTTCAGCGTTTCTCAGTAGGGTTAGTGATTTTCTGTACTCCCCCCCCCCTCCTAAAAAAGCTACAAAAGGCTGTGCATAGAAGCTGAACAACTTTGCTCTATCCTCTTTTTAAAAAATGCTCAACAACTCTGGGCACTCCTTCCCCCCAAAAAGCTCAACAACTTTGGGCCATCTCTCGCCATTCTCTTAAATCTGAGTCCCCCAAAATAGGGGGCGTCTTAAACACGGGGGCGTAAATTGCCATGTTGGTCGCTTTGCGATATATAGGCGGGTTTGGGGTCGCAGTTTGGGCACTCGGTCTCTAAAAGGTTCGCCACCACTGCCTTAGACCAGTTTGCTTGAAGAATAGCCTTACCCAACATGTGATCACTCAGCCACTTCAGTCTGGTGAACTGGCGTTTCTTCAAGCCCTGTATAATGTTCTGCATTTGTGAGGAATCAACCTCTTAGTGTGGCAACCTGTTAGTGTAGAACTCCCTGCCTATTGATATTAGGCCGGTACCACCATTTTACTGTTTTTCAACGCCTGATAAAAACCTCTTTTGCTTAGGCAAGGCTGCCCAGACATTTAATTTCATCATGTATGTTTTTAAAGCTATTGATTTTATCTCTTATCATATTTTTATTATGCCTGCTTGTTTAGGAAGTCTGTTGATTTTTATCGGCGTTTTCTAGCAAATATTATTTTCTGCCAACCGTTTGGGCAATTTTATTATTATTAAGTGATGTTATAAGCGCTGTTGGTTAAATAAATAATTACGTAATAGATTCCGTCTCCAGCAGCTGCCGAGAGCTTAGATGAGTCCAGTTCGCCTCACACATGGGAGAATATTACACTGCGTTGCTGTTGGTATTTTTAAGCCAATCATCTGCAGCAGGCTCAGCCCAAACGTCCCGGGCACCGAACTGCAGATGAACATTTGAATGTGAAAGCGTCGCAGATCTGCGATTCTACATTTTTACTTTGCCATTGGATTTTTTTGGAGGGGGGAGGAGTTGGAATCGTTTTAGACACAAATTGGACTGGCAGATGGCAAATGCAGTTTTAACTTAGGCACATAAACAAGGCACTCTGGCTAGGGAATACGTGATAGAGGGAGTCATCATCCAGTTTACTGATCAAGAAGAGAAGCATTTTTCAAGGCCGTCGTGCGGAAGAAGTAATTGAAACCATCAGTCTAGGATACAGCAGCAGGTTTCTTTGGTGTGTGTTTTTTATTTAAAAAAAAGGAAGAAGGAGCAAGACATAAAATAAAATACTAGAATGCCAACAAGATGGAGCACACCGTTCCTCACAAGAGTGGACCCGCCGGTTCTGGGGACCGAGAGATGACTCAGGCCAGCCTGCTTGCTGAACCTGGGGCCTTCCAGATGTTGTTGAGCTACAACTCCTGTCGCCTTAACACCCATATATGCCCTCTTGTCCACTTTGATCTGTGGACCTGGCACTGCTAAGGGTGCTACGCAATACTTGTTTCCCGTTTGCAAGAAATTCGTTTTTGTGTGTGGCAGCAATGGTTCTTTGGAACTCCCTGCCTATTGACATCAGGCAGGCAGGCACCTTTGCTGTTCTCTTTTTGGAACCTCCTAAAAACATTCTTGATTAGGCAGGCCTATCCAGACACGTAGGTTGCCATGTGTTTCAATCTGGACTTTTACCCTATCATTGGTTTTAATTTGTTAAAGAAATATTTTAAATAGTTGTTTTTAACTGTTTTTTGTGTTGTTCTTTTTGTGAAACTGCTTTGAGGTTTGCTTGTTACAATCAGGTGGTATATAATAAAATAATAATAATAACAACAACAACAACAACAACAACAACAACAACAACAACAACAATTTATTATTATTTATACCCCGTCCATCTGGCTGGGTTCCCCCAGCCACTCTGGGTGGCTTCCAACAAAATATTAAAATACAGAAATCCATCAAACATTAAAAGCTTCCCTAAACAGGGCTGCCTTGAGATGCCTTTTAAAGGTCTGGTAATTGTTGTTCTCTTTGACCTCTGGTGGGAGGGCATTCCACAGGGTGGGTGCCACTACCGAGAAGGCCCTCTGCCTGGTTCCCTGTAACTTGGCTTCTCATAGCAAGGGAACCGCCAGAAGGCCCTCGGCGCTGGACCTCAGTGTCAGGGCAGAACGATGGGGGTGGAGACGCTCCTTCAGCTATACTGGACCGAAATTTAATAAATAAATGAATAAGTTAGCCATGCCGGCTGACGCAGATGGGAATCCGAGACCAAAAAAAGGCAACACGAAGACCAATAATGAATCAATGTTATATATTTCTGATATCATATACAATGACTGCAAAGAAATAATAATAAGCCAGGCAGAACAATTTCTGAAAAATCTTTTGATGCCTATTGCAGCACGTCAATATATGTAGCTGGAAATCAAAAAAATAAAGCCAAGGTGATCGGACAGCGATCCGGTATTAACACTGTTTCAAATAAATCTTCCTCAGCATATAACTGTAAAATAAAATGAAAGAAATATATAACATTGATTTGTTATTGGTCTTCGTGTTGCCTTTTTTGGTCTCAGTTTTGAAGATTACAACGCAGGTTTTTTTTTATTACTAACGTGTAGGAGGGAATCCAGCAAGGTCTGGGTTGGGAAACATTTTGTTTTTTAAAAGTCAAATAATAACTTCCCACTTTGTGGATGACTGTAGGAAGCTGTGCCATCCATGTCTTTAATGCTGAAGGAGAATTAAATGTGGGAGGGTTTCAACTGAAACTGAGAGCTGGCTTGCTGGAAGACGGACCCTCATCTCTTAACCCATCTTTGCTGAATCACCATAGAGTTATTCCTTGCTGTACTCTCCTTATTCGACTCTTACCACATGCTCAGGCAAGTCTCTGTTATTTTTTTGGTATAAATATTTGCAATTCTTTTATTCAAGTTCAGCCCTTATCCAGACCTTGCCTTGTTCAACTTCACTGCAGATAACAATTCTCAGTAGAAAAAATACCAATCCTTTGCAGCATTATCAATAACGTTGACCTTAAAGACAGCTCTGTGCTGAGAGATCCACTTCATTTGGCCTTTTTGTTTCCATGAACTGTCTCAGTTCAAGCTGACTACTTATAATAACCTTGTAATATTAAGAAGTTGAGGCTGGAGTTGGTTTGTTTTCCTCTGCCCTCCTCATCCCTTTCCCCTTTTGTGCCCTGTCTTTTAGATTGTAGGCCTGAGTTTGTGTTCTTCTTTTTCCTCCCTTTAGGTTCCAGTGCCTCCCCCAAGTTACTTGGCAGGATACTATTTCACCGACGGAGCAAAACTCAACAGTTCAGAGCTGGAGATCATCTCAAGCTTCCAGAAGGACAGCGACTTCCCAAACCTTGTGCTGGACATGGCACTGCAGTTAATGAACAAGGAGCAAAGCAGAGGTATGAAAGCAGAGGTATGGTTGGCTAGATAGCAAAGGCTTCCTCTTTGTACACTAAAGCTTATTTCAGTCACTTGTTGGCATCCGTCTGTCTTGAGAGACACTGGAGTGCGCCTACAGAGGTGAAGTCAAACCTCTGTGTTAGCAGCATCGAAGTGACCTCCCTGGGGTGGAAGCCTGGGCAGTGTGTACAGAGGTCCTGTGCTGCCTAGACAACAAGACACACAGACCCCTCAGCCTTACTGATGTGGTCCAAGAGAAAGCAGAGCAAGATGTTTGAAATATTTTTGTTAGCTTTCCACATATCATTGAATAACACTAGTGCATTTGAAACACAGCAGACGCTAGTGCAAGGAACCTGGTTCGCTCCAGATGCTGTGGACTCTCAACTCCCGTATTTGCTGGCCATTGGCGATGCTATTGGGGGCTGATGGGAGTTGTAGTCCAGCATTGTTGGAGGTCCACAGTGCTTCCCCACTCTTGGGGTATTCTAAGTTGGGATGTGAGGGGAGGAGGAGGCTGTTTCCGCCCTGTGTCCATTGCAATCAGTGCTGTTTCCATTCTGCTACAGTTTGGCTTCTGCAAAAACCCATGTTGTTCATCTTGCTATCTGCTGTGGCCAAAAGCAGTTTCATAATTAACTCCAGTGCATTTCAGTGCAAGGTAAACGTAAAAATAACATCCACGCAGAAGATAACCTAGTGATTTCCATGATGTTTGCAGGCTAAAAAAGCAATACCAAATACCATTCACATTCTCGTGTGTGGTTTGCGCAATGTGGGAATTTCTGCTTCCGTTTCTGTTTCTGGCAGAATTCTCCAAGATCCTAATCTTAAGCATTGCCAAGTGGTGCTCATCCCCCTGGTGCTGCTACTGCTTCCCATATCCTAATTCTTGTTTCATGCAGTTCTGCCCGATCAGCTGAAAGCTTGGTGTGTAGAAAAGTTAAGCGAGAGAGGACATTTGTCACCGCAGCATCCTCTGAAGTGCATCGACATACATCGTGCAGTCCGTTATCGGCAGCCAGCTGGAGTCCGTGTCCGAATCAAGCAAGCATTTGGGCTTAAAGGTAGCTGAAAGAAGAAATTTGTGTTTCCCTCCCTGAAGTATACTAAGCAATTTTAGAGTTTGGCTTGAAGATACGTGATGCAGCAATCGAGCTGAAGCTAAGCAGGCCAGTTCTCTATCTACATCCAGCTTGAGTCCCATGGCAGAAAGGCAGGATGCAAGCAAAATAAAGAAAGAAATAAAGAAATAAAATACAGTACTAGTGGACCCCGCAGCAAAATTTTGCAGTGTTGAGTGTTCCTGCTCCCTGTTCTGCCTCCTTGATATTCCCTTCCATTTGATTCCCTTTCTATCCTGGTTTTCTCATTTTTCTTCCTCCAATAGCATTCATTATCCACTGAGCATGCTAATTGGGCTGTTTCTCCACACACACACATTTTAAGGGTTTTATTCTAATTCTTTTTTCATACTTTTGCCAACTGTGGGGTTCCTTCAAGCCTGGGTGGTATTTTTATTGGTCTACAATGGTCATAAACAGCAGCAGCAGCAGCAGCAGCAGCAGCAGCAGCAGCAGCAGCAGCAGCATGGGTGGTGCTGTTTTGGCTACATAAGCAGTGGCACTCATGCCTGAATTAAATTGAGGGATTTGTTGCTGCTGCTTCTTTTCAATCTCTGACAATGATAGAAATTAGGTTGATTTATTTCAGGCGTTTATTGCAGCTTAGCCCATATAAGGCGTGTGTCAGCCAAACCCTTGGCTGCTTAGATAAAGACATACACAGTCTCTATGGGGAAAAGGATGTGGCATCTTGAAGAAGGCTCTGGTTGTTGGGAGAAAGATAGTTATCTTTGTTTTGAGCAAGAGAAATCTTGCTCATACATTTGTTATTATTTATTCACGCTGTGGGTTAAACCACAGAGCCTAGGGCTTGCTGATCAGAAGGTCGGCGATTCAAATCCCTATGACGGGGTGAGCTCCCTTTGCTCAGTCCCAGCTCCTGCCAACCTAGCAGTTCGAAAGCACGTCAAAGTGCAAGTAGATAAATAGGTACCGCTCCAAGCGGGAAGGTAAACGCCGTTTCCGTGCGCTGCTCTGGTTCGCCAGAAACAGCTTTGTCATGCTGGCCACATGACCTGGAAGCTGTACGCCGGCTCCCTCGGCCAATAACACAAGATGAGCGCCGCAACCCCAGAGTCGGTCACGACTGGACCTAATGGTCAGGGGTACCTTTACCTTTTATTCGTTTAGATCATTTCTATACCACTTAATGATGGCTGTAATGATGACAATAGACAGGCATCAATTCTTTCTTTAACACATAGAAGAGAATGCCCATCAACGGGTAAAGCAGTGGCCTCTCTCTGACCTGGGGTTGGGGGAGAAATGCAATCCACTTCACTCTTGCACTTGCACCTAGGGGGGGCATAAGAGGTAACTGGTATCCCAAAGGAGTAAGGTGAGCAGCACATGTTCATTCCCCTTTCCCTGCTCTGTAAAATGTATAGTTGTAGGTAGAAAGGCCTTTCCCAGTTATTTTTTGTGAGCAAACCCTTAAATATGTATAATTTTTTACTGATTTGTGTTTTCTTCCCCTTTCAGCTGATGGCTGCTATGTGAATGCACTGGCCAGAATCCTTAAGGGGGCTGCAAGCATGCAGTTGCCTGAGCTGCCTCAACGCTGGGGAGGAGAAGAAACATTCCTGGTGCAACAACTTGATTTTTCAAGCCTGCAGAGATCGCCCAAGTGGATTGATCCATCTGTGGTACGAAGTCACCGAACTGCCATCTTGCAGTAGTGGCAGATGCCCATTGGGACTGGTAGGGCGGAAGGCAGGGAGCTGAACAGTAGGTGGCGCCAGAGCCAATGGCAGGCAAAACTAACTAATTCTGGTTTCATCCCCCACCCTCTTGCTCCCTGCTGAGTTATTATACAAAGACAGGGCTGTCATTAAGGAGGAGGAAGCTGGCAGACAGTGTAGCCACTGAGTGTAAGTTAGAAGGTAGGCAGGTGAAGGCAGACTGAGCTTGGTGGGGGACTAGTCGCCCTATTCATCCTAATGGACCAGCCTCCTCTGCCTGCTTGCTTTCACTGTATGTATGAAGTGACTCCTGGGCACTGTGGGAAAGGAGATGGACATCTGCCTTGTAAATTGTGAAAGCAACCTGCAGGAAGAAGAGGAGCTATTAGAATACTGTAACAGAATTGTAGAGTTGGAAGGTACCCCAAGAGTCATCTAGACTGCAATAGAACAGCTATAGAACCCCAACAGGTGGCCACTTAGCCTCTGTTTAAAAGTCTCCAAGGAAGGAGAGTCCATCACCTTCTGCAGAAGTCCATTCCACTGCTGAACGGCTCTTACCATCAGAAAGACTTCCCAATGTATAGTCAGAATCTCCTTTATCGCCACGTGAATCCACTGGAGTAATCATGTTAACAGTTTCACTGTGATAAGAAACATCTAAGCCTGCCATTGCTGGGAAATGACTCTACTTACTGGACCGCCTCTCCTGGTATGTCCCGCAGAGGACCCTAAGGTCCGCAAATAATAACAGCCTAAGGGTCCCGGGCCCTAAAGAAGCCAGATTATCCACCAGGGCCAGGGCCTTTTCAGTGATGGCACCAACCTGGTGGAATGCTCTGTCCCATGAGACTAGGGCCCTGCGGGACTTGCTCTCCTTCTGCAGGGCCTGTAAGACAGAGTTATTCTGCCTGGCTTTCAATTTAGCCTGATCCTCCATTCCTTTTTCCCTTCCCTTTTTCTATGAAGAAAACTTTCTGGGTCCCCACATCTAAATACTTCCCTGGTCTCCTTGCTGGCCATAGCAGGACTAACTTGCTCAGTTAGCCCTGGTGATGCCACATTTATGTTGTCCTTTTAAGTTGTTTTTAAGTTGTTTTTAATCAATGTTTTATATTTGTTGTTAGCCGCCCTGAGCTCGGTTTCTGGACCAGGAAGGGCGGGGTACAAATAAAAATTTATTATTATTATTATAATTTATTGACTGCCATGGGCTCTCCGGGGTGTGGGGCCTGCTACTTCATGCCAGCATTTCAGTTGGATTAAGCAGTTTCTCCGAAGGAAGAGGCCCTTTCATCTCGTTTGGCTGGCTAGCTATCTGAAATGAATATAGATCAGAGGTGGGGAGCCTGTTCTGTTGAGGGCTGCAATCTCTTGGGGTGGTTAGGGGCCAGGAAGTCTGTTGGGTAGCACATTCTGACAGTGAACAGAGCCAGAAGTGAGCAAGGCACCTCTGTGCGCTCTCTCTCTCTCTCTCTCTCTCTCTCTGTGTGTGTGTGTGTGTGTCTCCCCCAAGCCCTTTCCCTGTTTTCCCTGTTTGCAGCTCACAGGGGAAATTAACCAAGGGCCACATGAAACATTGGCAAGGGCCACATGTTGCCAAACCCATTATAATACAGATTTCTCCCCCCCCCCGAAAATCACATGAAAGGGACATCAGGTATGTCCTGGGCAGGAAAAGTTAGTGGATTCTGAAGGGAAAGGCTTGGTGTGGTCTGGGCTGTGGATTTACATTGGTTCTATTTCTGCAATGTTTACTGATCATCCTAGCTGCCGTTTCTTACTGTTCCCAACTAAGGAACCTTTTAAGAAATGAAGATTCCACTAGACTTCAATGAAAACAGATCTTCCAAAGTCTAGAACTTCTTCCCAGCTAGAGAAGGAAATGTATGGCAGTACATAATTTCCTCCTGCGCCTGCCTTGTGTCAGGGTAATGTCCCATAAATGCCTGGGCAAAGGGACTGGACTTTGCCTGGCACCATTATCACCGAAGGATTGGGGCCAGCCTACTTTTCATTGTAGCCTAGCAAACATGTGCCATTAGCCCTACCTCACTTGTTTGGTTTGTACTACGTGAATTCTTTTCCATTTTTTGTCCGTTGTGCCACAAAGCAGCCACAGGTTCAACCATCAGCCTGGCTTGTTAATAGGGCAGCAAGGCATTATGTGTTCCATTCCCTTCCATTTCCATGTATTAGTTACATGCAACATTGTTTCCATTCTGCTGCAGTTCATTTTCTTCCCGAAATGATGTTATTCATCTTGCTGTCCACTGAGGCAAAATGGCATATTTTACACAATTTGAATAACTAATTGCATAAAACACATCATTAAGTTGTCATGTGGAATCTTAATGTCATGTCATTAAGTGGAGGGACCCAGGTGGCGCTGTGGGTTAAACCACTGAGCCTAGGGCTTGCTGATCAGAAGGTCAGCGGTTCGAATCCCTGTGACGGGGTGAGCTCCCGTTGCTCGGTCCCAGCTCCTGCCAACCTAGCAGTTCGAAAGCACGTCAAAATGCAAGTAGATAAATAGGAACCGCTACAGCGGGAAGGTAAACAGTGTTTCCGTGTGCTGCTCTGGTTCGCCAGAAGTGGCTTTGTCATGCTGGCCACATGACCTGGAAGCTATACACTGGCTCCCTCGGCCAATAATGCGAGATGAGCGCGCAACCCCAGAGTCGGTCACGACTGGACCTAATGGTCAGGGGTCCCTTTACCTTTACCTAAGTTGTCATTACATAGTTTCACCCAATCAATTTCAATGCAAAGAAAACACCTTGCAAATGGAAGGAGAACCTAATGAATTACGTAATGTTTGTGGACTGACAGCAACTGCGGATCCTGATCACATTTGATGGATTCTGTTCCGGACATGGGACGAGAAAGCGAACATTGGCCGTTTTCGGTTTCGTTAGAATTCCCTGACATCCCTCTTTGTTAGTAGTCCTTTTAGTCTGCGCACTTCGGAAGCCCAGCATTTTTATATGGTCGTGGCCAAGGAAAAGTTCCTCTAGTCATTTTCCCACAGGAACCCAAAAAAAACCCCCATGTTTGCAAAATGAGTGTTTAAACTGAGATCAGCTTTCTGAAATGTACTGCACAGTTCCTGCTATTTACGATTCTCCTGAAACATCCAAACATCTGTTGTGCACAGAAATGAAATCTTGGTTAACTGCTGAGAACTGCTCCCTTCAACGCAGGAGAATCAAATTGCCCATCAGTTTCCTTGCACAGATTTAGCTGTGAAGTGATGATATGAAGAGGCGGTTTAAAGTATCTCTTTGTGCATTTAGCAACTCTGGAATGTGCTGTATCAGTCAGATCCCTCCTCTCCCCTCTCTTCACCTCAAAATGAAAATAAAAAAATCACACCATAACCCAATCATAATCTTCAGCTGATGTTCTTAGGCTACAAGGATGCTGATCTTCTTAAGTCTCACTATTTCCCCAGGACAGGGAATATTTTATATTTGCTTTTCAGAATTGTTAATTTTTTTTTGACTTGAGATTCATTTCCCTTATTCAATACATGCCTCAACATCCAGCCAGGGAGCTTAGAATTTAGAGTGAAGAGGATTGTGACATTCTTAGAGCTGTGGGGCTGGTTTGGAAGTGCCGTCATCTTGCTCATTCCAAACGTAACTATTCTTCTCTAGGGGCCAGTTCTAAAAAAAAAATCAGTTATGCAGATTTGAAAGTCAACTGCTGAAAGTCAAGGGTGCCACTTGGCTGGGATTGGCTGCAGAAGGTGCTGATAGGCTAGTACTGGCTAAGGGTGCTGATTGGTCAGTGCCTGTGACAGCACCGACAGCCACCCAACATGTCCTTAGAGCAGGCACCCCCAAACTTCGGCCCTCCAGATGTTTTGGACTACAGTTCCCACCTTCCCTGACCACTGGTCCTCTTAGCTAGGGATCATTGGAGCTGTAGGCCAAAACATCTGGAGGGTGTCGCAGTTTGGGGATGCCTGCCTTAGAGCAATGTATTTTATTTATTTATTTAATGCAGGCTTTTCTTACTATTATTTTGCCTCCAGAGGCTCTTTTTTTAACCCACGAGAAGGATAGCTGAATGTATAAACCAATAAGCACATACCTGCTGTCAAGAAAAACAATATTTACAGGAGACGACCTGCCTGAGGGGGGGGGGGGTAAGATGCAACATTTATTGCTGATCCAGTGCAAAGTGAGTTACAAGGCTGGAATGGCACTCAGGCCGAAGAACCTGCTGCAAACATTGCTTTGAATGCTTATGCCTATCTTCAACCTTTCGGTTAAGAAGCCTGTTAAATATTTCTTGGGGGGGGGTGTGAAATGAGATGCTTGGAATTTTATATTTCTGAAACCCCTCTTGGCTTCACACATTCTCATGCCATCGTGTTGAGTCTTTTAAAACATTCCTTGGGTCTGGTACCAGCTCTTTGCCGTGCGTCTAAATTTCCTCTGCCTTATTGTAGGTTTTGCACCCTTATCTTGATGATCACAGCGTTCTGCTAGTCCAGATATATGGCTTGGATGCTATTTACACCCCAGATCCGAGTGGACAAAGAGCGGGCACAGTAGCGCCACGTTCTGGCCAGGCCATCGAGCTCAACGAACAATCCCAGCTGGGGTGGACGGTTCTTCCGCTCTTTGACAGGTGAATCTAAAAGTAGATGCCTCTGTTTGGCTCTTTAGACGCACAGCAGAGCCTTGTGCATATTTACTGGAATGTAAGCCCCGTTGTGTTGTATCAAATGTTCTTCATACTCTGAGTAGACCCATTAAAATTGATGCTCCTGACTATGATCGCAGCTACCTAATACGTTGAAAGTGTATTTAAGGCACATGGCTTTCCCCAGAGAATCCTGGGAAGTGTAGTTTAGTGTTGCTGTGACCCAAGACATGGGTTCCGGTCATGGCAGTGGCTGTTTTGTGAATGCTTGGTGCCATCCCGATCAGTGAGAGGCGGCCTTAAAGCCATAAACCCTGCTGTTATAGGAACCAAACCATCGGTAGTAAAAAATGACTGGTGGTTCCAAATCCCATTTAAAGCGGGAGAGAGAAAGGGAGAGGGATTCTAGATCAGTGCCAAAATCTGGATGGGTTAACGCCACATCTGCAACTGGAGGATAAACAAGCTATCTCGGGAGAGAAGGGAGGTATATTTACTGTTCAGCTTGGCGGTTTTCGGAGCGCAAAATGCCACTGTTTATATCCGGAGTGGATCCCTTAACTGCCCTCCCAGAGACAGAATTACCCCCCAGATGGAATGGAAGCACAGAACGCGGAAGGCAGCTGCGAAAGCTGCTGCTCGCCTTGAGAACGGACAAGGTGATGAGATGCCACCTGCCTGTTCCTTCAATATACCGTACTTGCAAGGAGAATGGACTGCCCTGGTTCTGTTCACACCATAGCAACGAGACCACAGCTCACTAGAAGAGCAGCCGTCCAGCATGCAGAAGGTCCCAGGTTCTGTCCCCAGCATCTCCTGGTAGGGCTGGGAATGTCTCCTGTCTGGAGAGCTGCTGCCAGTCAGTGTAGACAATACTGAGCTACATGGACCAATGGTCAACTCCTTGTGCTCCTACAAATGAGCTCTCAGCTGGGAGGTGCCTAGCTGAAATCTCAGCTCAGCTAGCATTGCACTGACTGGCTTTAAACAAACCATTTCACTCTCTGTCTCAACCACACATACCTCTTCCCCAGTGTATAGTGTGGGGATGACAGTGCCGGCCTATCTTCTCAAGGCTGTTGTAGGAATAGCAGCTAAAACACTTTCGAGGACTTAGGAAAAGTGCTTTAGAAAGATGAAGTGTGACTGTTTTCAAGGGCGGACTCATTACTGTTCCCTTTCAGTGGCATGGCCAAGTGGAGGTGGTCTGTAGAGCAGGGCTAGGGATCCTGCGGCCCTCCAGCTGTGGCTGGACTCCAGCTTGCATCAGCTCCAGCTGGAGGGCCACAGGTTCCCCCAGACCTGCTGCAGCATCTCTCTGCAAGTCTCCCTTAACAGCATCAATGTAGGAGCAACTGCTATATCTCCACACTCTGGGCCAAATGGAAGGGATCTGTAGCAACTTGTACAGGCCCTAGCACCGCGCCTGCTCCTGCAAAGCAGACCTTGATCTGGGACTATCTGCCTGACTATCCAATCAGCTGGATGCCAGGTCAGATAGCAATGGTCCAAGGCAGGCATAATAATGGGTATTTTAAATATTAAAAAAACTCTTAAATTTTGGTTAGGTTAGGAAAAATCCACTTTTCTCCAACAGCCTTTGTAAATTATACTTGTTGTGTTTTTTTCCCCTATTGTGATAAAACAACGAGAAATGAAATAATGGGCTGAAGCTTCAAAATGTAGTCTGAGAATCCCTTCCTTTTCTGCCTCTCAAATATTCCGTAGCTTTTTATTTTATTTTGAAAAGTTTCTGCTTTTTTTTTTTTTGGTGGTGGTGGGGGACCCTGGATCTTTTCAAGCACTCAAAAAAATTCATATGCATGAAACTGACTGCAAAGAGCAATTAGTCCTTCATTAATATGCAAATTTGGTCCAATGCAAATTCATCTATGTATGCGGTTTTAAATATGCAAGCCGGTCTTGCTGTGCTAGAAAACCCAGATGCTTTTATTAACTTTGAAATTGAGGGATTTGGTTAATGATATTGTTGACAAGAAAAACTTGAATAAATTTGACGACTTGCCGTCTTCCATATTAGCAGAGGCTCATAGAAAGGGGGGGAAATCCAAGCCAAGTGCCAATTTTATCTGGTAATTTTCCCATTACCAAACTAGGAATAAATGTCAGATATGAAGTAATAAGAGCTGTATATCCTAATGTAGCTGTCCCAAGACCTGAAAACACTCCCCAAAGATCTAGCCGTTTTTATATCCGGAGGGTAAAGCCATCTGCATCGGCTCTGTGAACAATATTCTGCTTGGAAGTTTAATATTGGGGAGTTAGATTGTTTTTGTTTGGGAGGAAATAGATACGCCGTGGAATTTTAAAAAGCTAACACTTTCACAGGTGGCTATTATCACTAGTTGCTTCCACACTTGGCCCTTGTTCTGGAATGGCTATCCTTTCTCCTCTACTTTAATGGAGAATCACAGCGATATTGACAAATGGGTGCAGCAGCCCGGGTTCCTCTGTGCCGTCCTGCCTCAAGGATGGAGAACCTGTTGCCCTCTAGATGTTGCTGGATGGCAGCTCCCATCATCCCTAACCATTGTGCCTGCTGGTCTGTGCCAAGCTCCAGGAGGGGTGCCCTCAGGGAGCTGGGTCTCAGTCCAAGCAGTAAAAAGCTCTCACCATAACATTTATCCAAGAGAGCAAGGTTCAAAGGTGCAACATTGTCCCTAGAAGCCAAGGTCAAAGGATGGGGAAATGTAGGGAACGTAGGAAAGTGCCTTATACCAAGTGAAACCATTGGCCCTTCACATCCAGGGTTGTCTACACTAATGGGCAGCAACAGCTTTTGGGGGTTTCCGGCAGGAGTCTTCTGCATGTCTCTGGATACAACTCCTATTGTCCCTAACCAATGGCCATGCTGGTTGGGGCAGATGGGAGCTGGAGTCCAACAAAATCTGGAGGGCCATGGCTTCCCTGTTGCTGGTTTTTGTTTTTAGTACCAGCCTGTTCAGTGGAAAACATGCCACCTTGTACCAGGCCTGACCATCTTGGCCAGCTACTCTGGCTGGCGGCAGCTCTTCACAGTGTCGGGCCTTTCTCACCACTCGCTGCCTAGTCTTTCAAACTGGAGATGCTGGGGACTGAACAGGGGACCTTCTGTGTGCAAACATACCCTGACCTCTAGGTCAGCAGATACCCCCTGCTACAGCACCCAAAGTAATGTCTATACAAGACCACATAGAAAGCTGCCTTCTATTGAGTCAGACTATTGGTTCAGTACTGCCTACACTGACAGGCAGCCGCTCTCCTGGGTTTCAGGCAGAAATCTCTCCCAGTTCTACCTGGCCATGGGGAACTGAACAGGGGACCCTCTGACTGCAGAGCACATGCTCTGTCCCTGAGCTGTGGCCCTTCCCCAAACCTCTTGGCACACATTCACAATTTGGACCTGGCGCTCCTTTGCATGAGAACAGGATAGCCCAAGAGTTGCCTCTGAAGTGGTGTGTTTGAGTGCACCGTGCTGTTATTTGCAAAGCTGCTGAAATCAGAACGACCTGAGAAGTTAATAGATTATGGTGCTCCCCAAATAGCTGTTTGATTCCCATGGCTTTCTTGGCGCAGCTGTTTGGGATATAAATCCTGACAGTCAGAAATGGTTAGTTTCTAAATCCTTGATGTGCTACGCTCGGCAAAGAACCGTTGGAACAGTTAAGGCAGCCCGGGTGGCAAAGGCGGTGAGAGTGGGGACGGAATATGTAACAGGGTCTGCAGCAGGCTTGGCTCTTGGTGCTATGGTATTTAAAGTTGCAGATGTCAGCGACACTGTGGGCCAGAGCTGTGCATGCTCCAAACTTACAAGTTAAAAAGGGATATCTGCAGCAAAAGAAATGTGAATTCTGCAAAGGGGGTGACCCAAGTACGCAAGTCATTTGGGGGGACAGCAGGAGTTTTTGTGGTGCCAATGGAGCAGTGTTAGGCATCATCAGCTGCAATTTTTTTGAGTCTGTCATGTCCCCCGCAACTCAGAGATCTCGCAAAAGAGGGTGTTTGAGTTGCCATGCCCAAGGAGGATTCTCCAGGGCCCACCTTTGGGCCCTGCCAGCTGGAGGACATAGACTTATGGCTCTCCCCCAGTTTGCATACCCAGAGGATGAGGGCCCCAATCACAGAGCCCTGTTGCAAATGGTCACAAATATGAAATCGGATAAGTTCCCTCTAAGGAGGACTGCCAGCTCTTCTCAGAAGGCGGGACCAATCACAGAACAGACCTTGCCTGACTTTATAATGGTATCAGTTGGCTTTCGCTCCTTTCCGGTTTGGGGACTGCTCTCCGGGATAAGACTCCCTGGGACAGTTTGTGAAGAATTTGAGACCCTATAAAAGGCTGTAGCTGCAATGTGATCGCATTGTCACCAGTAGGTGGCGGTAATGGAGCCTTTCCTTGGCCTTTCTATACACCAGGGATGTAAAAAAAACTTAGTTGGTCTTTAAGGTGCTGCTGGAAGGAATTTTTTTATTTTGTTTCGACTACGTCAGACCAACACGGCTACCTACCTGTAACTAGAACCAGGGATGTCCGACAGGTTGATCACAATCTACTGGTAGATCCCCATGAGGTTTTGGTAGATTGCAGTTGATTACTGGGTCCTTTTCCTTAGCGTTGGTAAAATAGATTCCAGCCCCGTCCTCTCGCTCTGGCCTCCATTGTTGGACGATTTGCAGAACGGAAGACGGAGTTTACTTAGTGAGGCTGTTTGTTTCCCCTAATGTGATGCCGAAAGCCAAGCTTTCTCTGAAGCAAGTCCCAGACATTTGCAAAATAGGAGATGCCCAAGGTGGAAAGTCTCAGTGGCATTGCTCCTCTCAGCTATTTTTTTGTTGGCATCTGTCTGTCTCACGAAAGAATGGAGGAGTTTGCCTTTGGGGGCGAGGTCAAACTGATGGAAGGTTGCAGCACCTGCTGTGGTTGTAGAGACCAATGTGGGAGAGACATGTTTTGTTGCAGCCGAGCCGGGGCAGAGGATGGTGCCCGGTTGCGCTGCTCAAATGCACCATGGTGTTCCTTCTCTCTGCGCTCCTCCCGGTGATCATTATCACAGGGGGAAAGGGAGTGCCACTGGTGTTGTGCAGACCCTCGTTGTGCAGGAGGGTGGTCAGTTCAGCCTGACCATCAGCCAAAACTGAATTCCCCAGGCCAAATGCTACCTGGATGGGAAGCTCTTAATGACCTCCCTGTTGAGAAGAGCCAATGGCCAGCTTGAGTGGGCAGAGGGCACTTTCACCACCACGGCAGAGCTGGTCCGAACCCCAGCGGCATCTCTTGGTCTCCCTCAATGGTGCTTGAAGACCTTTGGCTGCCGCTGGGCCACCAGCAAGCTATGCGATGCACTAAAGAATCCTGGCGGTCCTGAATTGGACTATGTGGTGCAGCCATGTTGGAGTGGCAAAATGCCACAGCTTGGCCTCGACTATGCACACTGAAATGCATTATGCAAGGGTTTCTTTTTAAAGAAACAATATATGCTTGCTTTTCATTATGTGATTCCTGAAACCCGTGGGAGAGAGATGAGGCTGACAGCAATGTGTGGTTATATAACAAATGCAACATAACTTTCCCCGCCCCAATGCCAGCAGGCTCCTGAGCCAAATCCAGCACACATTGTTAAACTATGGAACTCACTGCTACAGGAGGGAGGGATGCCCCCCATCTTGGATGGCTTTAAAAGTGGATTGGACATGTCTGTAACTCTGCCTCCATCTCTCAAAGTTCTTACAGTGTGTTCAGTTTTGTGTCTGCCTGGCTTTGAGCTTGCAGGGCTAAGCCCTTCCCCAGTCAACCAATCACAGGCCACGTTTGATAAGTGAGCAGGGCCACCCCTTTGTCAGTCACCTGACACTGGGCATCCCCTTCTCCTTTCCCTCTCTGCAGACCAATGCTTGATATACTTAAGGCATTTAAGTGTTGGTTTATCATTACCGTTTCTAAGCAGTAATATGATGTACAAAAACGAGATCCGCACTAAAATGGTGAAGAATTTCCATAAGGACCTTAAAAACAAACCACAAACTGCAAGCTGGTGTGGAAATATGGGCTGCTGAATTTAAGATGGGGAAACTGAGAGAAACTGAAGCTGACAATTTTTTTCCATCTCTACCCCAAATCCAGCTCCCTGCAGACCTTTCGTTCACTTGGGCCTGAGGAAAAACATTCAATGTTTCACCCGTGTTATTGAATCAATAGTTGTCCACATATAGCAGTAATAACTTGAGGGGGCTCTTCTTGCTAAGTTTTGTGTGTGTGTGTGTGTGTGTGTGTATTCAGGAGATTAATAACCACTCCTACTGCCTTGGAGTTTATTAGCTCGAGGAGTATTTATTACCTCATAAGCACAAAACCCCTCTGGTTACCATCTAATTAAACTCCAATTCAGTGCATGCAGTATTAGAGGGAATTGTATTAATAGTAAATTTCAGACGAAAAGACAGGGAACAGAGATTACCTGTTGGATTCATCTTCCCTCTCTTTTGCAGAAACTGCGTAGGAAGTGGGGTGCACAACACACCTTTATTTCGAGGGGTGCCGAGTCCTGTGAGTATTGAACAAAATAAGGTAGTTTTAGATGAGGAACTGGATGGAAAATATGCACTGGGGGGGGGGGGAAGCTTCTGAGTACTGTAACATCATTTTTGAGAATGGCCCGTGTTTAGGTGGGAGAGGGGGGTTCTTGTTAGAAACTCTCTTGGGAAGGGGAGGTTGGTCAAAATCCTAGCCTGAGCATCTTCATTAAAGGCAAAAAAAAAAAGATGTAAAAAATGTACTGAGCTAGATAAGTGGGACTTTAGGCTCCGGTGGTTAATCAACCAAAGCTTTTGTTGATTCACCTCTAGGGCCAAAAGACTCATCAGCTGAAGGCGTGGGGGACCTTTTTCAGCCTGAGGGCCACATTCTTTTGTGGACAACCTTTCAGGGGCCACATGCCGGTCGTGGGCAGGGCCAGAGGCCAAAGTGGGCAGAGCAACAAATGTGAACTTTGCACATCAGGCTAGCCACACGCTCCTCCCTTGAAGGCCACATCTCAGGGATAGCTCAGCAGGTAGAGCACAAGGCTTTTAATCTGAGGGTTGTGGGTTCGAGTCCCATGCAGGCCAAAAGATTCCTGCATGGCAGGGGGTCGGACTAGATGGCCCATGATTCTACAATTCCATCCTTCATCCAGGCAAGCAAAGAGGCATTGCCAGAATTCAAGAACACATTCTAATCTAGCCAGGCAAAAGCACTTGAGGGTGTGAAGGAGGGCGAGTGATGGGTGTGGCCTGGGCAGAGAGGGTGTGGCTGGGGAGGGTGTGTGATGGGGGGGGAGTCCTGAGGGCAAGATATAGAGGATTGGAGGGCTGCATTTGGCCTGAAGTACCATTGGAGCCAGAATCTTTAACTGGTAATCTTTAACTGGTTGATCTAGCCATTCTGCTAATTAAAACTTGGAGCTGTATGCTACTAGGTCAGTTTTTAATGTGGTTGCAGAATTAATGTGGTTGAAATATACTCGGAGTCGAGAGTGAATTTCATGCTCTTTATTCAGCTCATAGTCATCAAGGAGGAGAAGAGAAGACGAATGGCTCTTTTCCCAAAACCATCTGCTTATATACATTATTTACACAATGGGCCTTGCGTGATTGGCTACTTCAGGGCTACACCTGTGGGCCAATTATATTGTGGATTGACTTCTGCCTGCAGCCTGATTGGCTGCTCCTACAGGCCAATCAGGTAGCAGATTCACTTCTGCCAGCCGCCTGATTGGCTGCTCCAGCAGGCCAATCAGGTTGCGGATTCACTTCCACCTGGAGTTGGATTGGGTAGCTCCCGCTGATTCTGAATCCTATTGTTCTAGGATTCAGCTCAGTACATAACACCGGTGCTTCTGTTTCTTTGGCTTGGAGGCAGACCAGCATCACTGTCTATACCCTTTGTAAAAATCTCACCACACCATTTATTGGGGAGAGAGAGAGAGAGAGAGAAAGAGAGAGAGAAAGAGAGAGAGAGAGATGTCCTATCTGCCTCTTTTGGCACTGGTTCCTCGTAGAGCTGACAGAACTAATTTTATTCTCTTTTGTCCTTTTCTCCGTGATGTAATCCTGCAGTTGGCATTTGCAGGGTCCATATGTCAAATTGTAGAATGCTCCTATCCGTGATTGGCTTGCTTTTTTCCCTCTTCCTTTTTTTTTTTTTGGTGTGTGTGTGCACGACCTCCTGGCTGTTGATGGCACAAACAGGTTATTGTAGCTGCAATATTGCAGGTTTTCAGTTGTCTGCTTTTAAACCTCCCTGGATTCATGTTAGGCTTTTATTATTATTTTTTCACAGACAAGAGAGCTGGGAGAGGTGGTTCTTACACAATCAAAATGACTGTCATTATGACAGGGGCTGTGTAGGGAGGTGAGAGAGCCTGCACTCTTCAGGGATCCTTGTGTGGACCGAGTCTCTGTGTCTGTGAAATGGACACATTGCCATGCTACCTGTCATCAGTAATAGGTGGGATTTGCCCTTGGTCACCCTTTAACAGTGCTTAGCTTTCCCCCAATAGAAGTGAATATCAATTACTCACTTAGGCTGCACTCCTAACTGTACAGCAGATTCATACTGATATAAGTTTTTTTTAAAAAAAAACTGCTCTTGGATATCCAAGAGCCCATATAGAGTCCTTTTGTAGGTTCTCTATCGGTAGGAGAAAATAACAGAGGCCAACCAGAGAATATTGAGAAGCAAAGCAGCTAGTAAGCCTGATCTTTATTAACTGTTGCAACAGGGTACTCCTCCACACCCAGGAGAGAGGAGGAGGACCCCAAGCCATGCGTGCAAGCCCTTATATAGACATTTTAAATTGCCCGCCCTGGAGTCCAAGACCACTCCCATATACAATTCCATGCATTTATAACAATTCCATGCATTTCAGCACATTCAACGCACATTTAAAGAACAGAGCTTCTCCCCAAGCCGTCCTGGGAACTGTAGATAGTTATGGGTGCTGGGAGTTGTAGCTCTGTGAGGGGGAGATGACAGTACACAGAATTCTTTGGCGGTAGGGAGTCATGTGCTTTAAATGTGTATTGAATGTGTGGCAAGAAGAACTAGGGATATAAAAGGAGAATTCCTTGGATGCCAAGATCCAGGTTTGGGGCAAGAACGTGCTTGAAATGTATGGATCTGCCCCTTGTGTGGGGTTTAAAAACAGAACAAAATCACACAGTATCAGCAAAGCAGCTTTTTTGAAATTGTTGCTGTTGTCGTTGTATTTATTCTTTCATTCATAAAATCTATACACCACTTGATTGTAAAAAAATGCTTCAAGGCAGTTTACAAAAGAGATAAAACAGTAAAATCAAGGGGAAAAATCGAGAAAAACTCACAAGATATTCACAGGCACAGCTCATATCCCCTTTATCCTGAGTAAACTGTTTTGTATGATTGGCTCTTTGGACTGATGAAGCATGTAACGAAACCTGTAATATATCCGGAAAACAGGTCTTCTTTCACCCACCTGTGCTATTCCCATCAGGGTGGTGGCTTTGATTCGCCTTCCCGTGATTGATCCATGCACATGGCTTTGTGTTTCCAACTCAAGATCCATTGAAGAGCATTCCATCCAGTTCATCTTTGATAAGCGGCTTTGAACATTTTTCATATTCTCCTTTGTGCCACCCTCACCGTTGTGGCGGCACGGGGGTTGCCGTTCCGTGTTTGGACTCACACCACTTGTTGAACGGTTCATTAATCCAGTCTATATAACGTTTACGGTGCGTTTGTTTAGATACAGTTGTGCTTTTATCCATTCCATGTTCACAGTATTTCCAGGTCTTGGCTTGCACAAGGCACCTTAATATGTTTGTTGGTTACTAGCCTCTCTCTATTCTAGCTAAATAAAAAAATTCCTTCAGTAGCACCTTAAAGACCAACTAAGTTTTTATTTTGGTATGAGCTTTCGTGTGCATGCACACTTCATCAGATACAGTTATTCCAGTAAAGTTGGTTTTATATTGACTAGCCAGTTTGTGGTGGTGGTGTTTTGTTTTGTTGCACTATTATTATTGTCACCACATTTGATACTTTGTGTATATAATAGGAAGCACTTATCCGCCACTGGTGGAAGCAGCAGGGCAGGCGGGGCGTCCACAGAGATGCCATCTCAGGGGCTGTTGCTGCCTGAGGCAGCAGCCTCACTTTGCCTAATAACTGGGCTGGATCTCTCTCTCTCTCTCTCTCTCTCTCTCTCTCTCTCTCTCTCTCTCTCTCTCTCTCTCTCTCTCTGTGTGTGTGTGTGTGTCTTCAATAATAGAATAGAAACTAGGGAAGAAAGGACAGGAATAGTGAAGCTGGGGAAGGCTGTGGGAATGTGGTGTTGATGTGCAACCTGATCATCAAGGCTTGTGAGTCATAACAATGCAGATTATCTCAAAATATCCCCCCCCTTCTTAATGAGTGTTTGGGATGTCCTTCCGGAAGGCATAATGTTTTTGATATGGTGTGTTTGCAAGGAATTTCTACGGGGCATAACCACCCAACCTGTGAAGGATGTCATGTCTGAAGGTTTGAAGAAAAAGAGGCTCCGGCTCCTAGCCACGTATGGCAGTCTAGTTACCGAGGTGTGGGATGGCCATTACTTTGACGGTGACCGGCAGGAGTTGCCAGTAAGTTGAATGCTCATGTAATTATAAATCCATAACAGACATTCCTTTCACTGTGTAGCTTCTGACAGATCCTCCACCTGTCCCTTATGTGTAGGTATTTATTTACTTTCCATTGGTTTTTTTGAGCAATTTTCAATCCCAACCTTCAGCAAGACTTGTTGCTGTTTGTTTGTTTGTTTGTTTATTATCCACCTTTCACCGGAAGATCCCAGTGCAGATAACAACATTAAAGCATAATATTAAAAACACTTGCTCTCGGGGTGACTAACAACCCTTTATCCTCACAACAGCTTTGTGCGGTAGGTTAAGCTGAGAGGTAATAACAATTTGTCCCAAGGTTATCCAGTGAGCTTTGTGGCTGAATGGAGACCTCAGTCTTCATCTCCGGGGTGCTAGTCCAACACCCTAACCTAGCCTGTCCCAATCTGGTGCCCTCCAGAGATTTGGGAATCCATCTTCCATCAGCCCGAGAGGTTTTGCATTACAACTCTTACCATCCCCAACCAGCATGCCCAACAGTCAGGGATGACGGGAGCTGAATGAAAAGGAGGCGCATTGCCTTGTTAAGCAGGGTTGTGTGAAGGGGGCAAGATTTGGACCAATGAAACAAAGTCATCTATCTCATAGGTATTGGCAAATAAAGTCATGCTTCCCTGGGGCTGCATCCATACCATACATCAAAAGTTCTGTTATACAACCTTAACAGACATGGCTTCCCCCATTGTGTGAACTGTGGTTTGTTGAGGGTGCTGTTAGGAGGCCCCCTGTGGTTAGGAGACCCCCCTATTCCCGCCAAGCTACAATTCCCAAAGTTCCCTGGGAAGAAGAGGGAGTGGTTCTTAAACTAGTCTGAGAATTGTAGCTCTGTAAGGAGGAATAGGGACCTCCTAACAACTCTTGGCACCCTTAACAAACTACAACTCCCAGGATTCTTTGGGGGAAGAAGCCATGACTGTTTAAAGTGGTATGATATTACTTTCAATTTGTAGTGCAGATGGGGGAAATGAGTGGCTTGATACAATGTTGATTCATGTATCACAAATGTACTCTAAATGGCAACAATGGCAACAAAATCTATTGGTTTAGCAGTCCCCTTAGTGCTTAAGAGCATTCTTTGATTTTTTTTTTTAATGCAACACTCTTCAGATCTGGTTCCATCCACCCCAGTCATTAGGCAAACTTTTTCAGCAGGGGGCCAGTCCACTGTCCCTCAGATCTTGTGGGGGGCCGGACTATATTTTTTTGGGGGGGGGGAATGAATGAATTCCTATGCCCCACAAATAACCCAGAGATGCATTTTAAATTTTAAATAAAAGCACACATTCTACTCATGTAAAAACACCAGGCAGGCCCCACAAACAACCTAGATACAGTATGCATTTTAAATAAAAGGACACATTCTACTCATGTAAAAACACGCTGATTCCCAGACTGTCCGCGGGCCAGATTGAGAAGGCGATTAGGCCGCATCTGGCCCCCAGGCCTTAGTTTGCCTACCCATGCATTAGGCCCAATGGTCAGGGACACTGGGAACTGTATTCCAAAAAAATCTGGAGGGCACCAAGTTGGGGGAGGTCGCTCTGACCACTACCCTTTTCTGGTTTGCAGAGAATAGATGTATAGAGGTTCTTACAGGCCAAGCTTAATTACACAAGAAGTTGAGGACACGGCTGGGAATGGTGTGGAGTGGTGGATTTAAAAAAAAAGACAAACCCTTATTGAGCTCAAGGGTGCAGGAAAGTGGCTTTTGGATTAGAGAAAATCTAGGCTACTTAGTATGTAAGAGTTCGATTTCTTTTTGTAGATGGTGCTTTTGGGTGTCTTAAAAAGGATGCTTAAATCGAGCGGCTTCTGGCATCCAGCAAGGGTTGTTTGACTGCACCAGCAGCCAACAAACCCTCACACTTTGGTACGTAACTTATTGCCAGTCCACAGAGGATAGAGGGGGAGTTGTTGGGGTCTTTGTTTTGCCTCTCCCCACCCACCCACCCAGCCACCCCAGCTTCAAATTAAACCCTATGAATTACTATAACAAAACGGTGTGCGGCAACAGTTAAGTGTTTGCCAGTTAAACTGGAGGTCTATGAAAACTCCTCCTTTATAAAATATGGGGCACTGAGACCCTGGACAAATTAACTGTCGCATGCACTAGGAAAAAACAAATGCTATTAACGAATTGCTTAAGGAGCGGGATCTTTTTGTTCCCTATTGGAAAAACAAAAATATAAGAATCTTAGGAAGCTGCCATACCCTGTTTCATATTTTAAGACATACCCATAAAATAAGCCATAGCAGGATTTTTAAGCATTCAAGGAATATAAGCCATACCCCGAAAATAAGACATAGTGATAGGCGCAGCAGCAATGCCGGCCGCGGCAGGAGGAGGAGGGAAAAAAAAAAGACATCCCTTGAAAATAAGCCATAGTGTGTTTTTTTGAGGAAAAAATAAATATAAGACGTGTCTTATAATATGAGAAACACGGTATACTGAGATGCTTGGTCCACTGAGCTCTGCATTGCCTGTGCCAGGAATGAGAGCTGTGGCCTTCTGGCTGTTGTTGCCCTCCAACTTCCATCATCCCAAGGTTTAAGGGTGATTGGAAGGCTACTGGCAGAGGCAATCTTTCCTCCTTTTGGCTGACTGTATGTAATCCTTTTCGGATGAAGAGCCAGGTACAAATGGACTCAATAAAGAAACAAATTGCGGATGATTAAGGGCTTCCTACGCTATAGGAAGATACCTTACGAGAAGAGGAAATGCCCATGTGACTCTGGGCAGCAGGAAACAACGGGACATGCCCTTCTTTGTTGTTGTTTAGTCGTTTAGTCGTGTCCGACTCTTCGTGACCCCATGGACCATAGCACGCCAGGCACTCCTGTCTTCCACTGCCTCCCGCAGTTTGGTCAAACTCATGCTCGTAGCTTCGAGAACACTGTCCAACCATCTCGTCCTCTGTCGTCCCCTTCTCCTAGTGCCCTCCATCTTTCCCAACATCAAGGTCTTTTCCAAGGATTCTTCTCTTCTCATGAGGTGGCCAAAGTATTGGAGCCTCAGCTTCACGATCTGTCCTTCCAGTGAGCACTCAGGGCTGATTTCCTTCAGAATGGATAGGTTTGATCTTCTTGCAGTCCATGGGACTCTCAAGAGTCTCCTCCAGCACCATAATTCAAAAGCATCAATTCTTCGGCGATCAGCCTTCTTTATGGTCCAGCTCTCACTTCCATACATCACTACTGGGAAAACCATAGCTTTAACTATACGGACCTTTGTAGGCAAGGTGATGTCTCTGCTTTTTAAGATGCTGTCTAGGTTTGTCATTGCTTTTCTCCCAAGAAGCAGGCGTCTTTTAATTTCGTGACTGCTGTCACCATCTGCAGTGATCAAGGAGCCCAAGAAAGTAAAATCTCTCACTGCCTCCATTTCTTCCCCTTCTATTTGCCAGGAGGTGTTTGGACCAGTGGCCATGATCTTGGTTTTTTTGATGTTGAGCTTCAGACCATATTTTGCGCTCTCCTCTTTCACCCTCATTAAAAGGTTCTTTAATTCCTCCTCACTTTCTGCCATCAAGGTTGTGTCATCTGCATATCTGAGGTTGTTGATATTTCTTCCGGCAATCTTAATTCCGGTTTGGGATTCATCTAGTCCAGCCTTTCGCATGATGAATTCTGCATATAAGTTAAATAAGCAGGGAGACAATATACAACCTTGTCGTACTCCTTTCCCAATTTTGAACCAATCAGTTGTTCCGTATCCAGTTCTAACTGTAGCTTCTTGTCCCACATAGAGATTTCTCAGGAGACAGATGAGGTGATCAGGCACTCCCATTTCTTTAAGAACTTGCCATAGTTTGCTGTGGTCGACACAGTCAAAGGCTTTTGCATAGTCAATGAAGCAGAAGTAGACGTTTTTCTGGAACTCTCTAGCTTTCTCCATAATCCAGCGCATGTTTGCTATTTGGTCTCTGGTTCCTCTGCCCCTTCAAAATCCAGCTTGCACTTCTGGGAGTTCTCGGTCCACATACTGCCTAAGCCTGCCTTGTAGAATTTTAAGCATAACCTTGCTAGCGTGTGAAATGAGCGCAATTGTGCGGTAGTTGGAGCATTCTTTGGCACTGCCCTTCTTTGGAATTGGGATGTAGACTGATCTTCTCCAATCCTCTGGCCATTGCTGAGTTGCCCTTCTTTACTGCAAGTATTACCGTGTTTCTCCTAAAATAAGACGGTCCTAAAAAATAAGCCATGTCAGGCTTTTCATTAGTAGAATAAATATAAGACATCCCCCGAAAATAAGCCGGGGGTGGGAGCCGCTTCGGGGAGCGCAGCGCAGCGCGAAGAGCCTGGTGAGAGGCAGCTGCGGCTGCAGGTGAAGCCCGGGATCTGCGTGGGCGACTGGGGACGAGCTCCCACTCGAAAAAATAAGACATCCCCCGAAAATAAGCCGTGGTGTGTTTTTTTGGGGGGGGAAATAAATATAAGACGTGTCTTATTTTAGGAGAAACACGGGTACAAAGACATTCGAGCCAGGTTTATCCAGCCCATCCTATATAAGTTCCCTGGGCGTTCAGAACAACATAACATCTCCCTATTACTACAGGACGAAAGCCCAGAAGTCACATATTCAGTCGCCAGATTCTGTGCTGCCATGATAGACATTAGTCGAAGGATGGTCTATGTTACAAATCAGTCCTAAAATGAAGACCCATATTGTTAGATCTATATCATTGAAGCCTCATCCCATATAGCTGTTTAATGAGTCCTTTTCAATCCCTCTTACAAGTTTTATCCACCTATTATTAATGCTTAGCCAAGTATTTTATGTATATGTTTTAATCTATGGTTAGTTTTGCCCCTATTTATTTAATGATTATTTGTTTAGATCAGGCATCCCCAAACTTCGGCCCTCCAGATGTTTTGGCCTACAACTCCCATGATCCCCAGCTAACAGGACCAGTGGTCAGGGAAGATGGGAATTGTAGTCCAAAACAAACTGGAGGGCCGAAGTTTTGGGGTGCCTGGTTTAGATTCATATTGTTATGTTATTTAAATGTTTTGCTTATGCTGGTCTGTGACCGAATAAAGTATATTTATTCATTCATTCAGGGGCTTCCTACCCGCCTCCCTGTTTCTGCAGGAATCAGTGGCCCAGCCGTGCTTCCTCTGAGGTGCGGTAATTCTGCTGCCTCTCTAGATCCAGTCTCTAGATCCGATTGATCCAGTCACAGTCTATGTAGACATATTGCATGAGCAGCTGCCCTCAGCAGAGGCTGAATGGAAGGAGGCAAGCTGAAGGCAGTGACTCATGAAGAAATTCAGCAGTCAGCCTCCTCTGAGGTCAGGTAAACCTCCTGAGTCGTGAATGATTCACACACACACACAACTGGTGTAGAGACTCGGCAGGATTATGCACCCTCAGCGGAGGTGACTTGAAGGAGGCAAGCTCAGAGCAGTGACTCAGGCAGGGACACGACAGGTAGCCTTTGAGACGGGGTAATTATTTTCTATCACTTGGGAGTGACCAAATGGTCCGAAGGCGCCAGGTGCACATGGCAAGACTGCCTGTCCCCAGTGGAGGCTGATTGAATGAAGATGTAAGCTCAGAGCTCTGAAGATCAGTTAATCATACAGATATCTGAAAAGCATCCTCCCCTGGGGACTGGTTATTTGGGCTTCAGGGCCTTTTTAATTTAGTTTCTCGCAACCCTCTCGCGAAGTTTTATCTTTGAAAAATCGCTTCAATGTAGGTTCTCAATGACCTCCTATCCGTCGACAAAACAAGGAAATTTTTGGCAGCTCGAACCAGCAAGAGGGGCAAGGAAATGTCACAGCTTGTTCTGAAAACCCTGGATAAAAAAATTAAAAATCTTGGTTGCACCAGCCTTGAATATCTGCAGCAAGAGCATTTTTACAAGCAAACAATGGGGGCCGTTTTTTACAATGTTGTGGTAAGTGCAGAAATGGAAAATGTAAAAAGCATATAATACAGTGCAAAACATTCAACACTTATTTGATTTATAGCATATGGAGACATTTCAGCAGCTCTGGAGGCCTTAGGGGTTCAAACAACAAAATAAATATTTGGACTCATCCACAGAAAACATTCAAAGGACATTTCATGCATGTGGTTGCTCTCAAAGATTCCTGGGAACTGTCCTTCATTGGGGTGCTGGGAGGGGTAAACTACAGTTCTCAGGATTCTTTGGGGGAAGCCATGTGCTGTAAACGTGGGAGTGATGTGTGGTGGGTGTCATGCAAATAGGGCTGAACATTATCAGGCCCACAGCGGGGAAGAGTATAACACTTTCCTCTGTTGCAGTCTTGTGGGAAAAGTCGGCCCACTCAGGAAGCTGCAGTTTGCATTTGAGGGACAAAACACCCCATTTGTGCCAGTGGAGGATTTTCCTCTTAACACAGCTCCAGAGTTAGGATTTTATTTGGGACTGCATGGCGGCGGAAAGGGTTAACTCTCCCCTCCCCACAATGCCTTGCCTTCAGCCAAAGTGAGCCTATATTCTGCAGTCATTTTGGGCTGCTGCGTCACAGCTCCACTCCCAAATGTTACCCACATTTTGAGGAGCCTTTCTCCTCCTCACCCCCATTTCTCAACCCCTGGGGCTGAGTAAGCTTCCCTGCTTTTGCCTTAGGTCCCCTTTCAATGCATCCAGTTCTGATCCCCTGGGCTAGGGCTGCCTAATCCAGATGCTTCTATCATTTATTCTGGTGGTTGCCAATATGTGATGCCTTCCAGATGTTTGCTGGGCTCCAGCCCCCGGCATCCCTGACCGTTGGGCCATGCTGACTGGAGCCGGTGGGAGTTTTAAGCCCAGCAACTTCTGGAGGGCTGCTGGTTCTGCATCTCTGGACAAAATGAACACGGTGTCCATTGCATTGCAGGAAACGGCACTCATGAATGCAGGATACGGCCCACTGTGACTCATGCTCTTCAACAGCATCCATGAAGGAAAGAAGAGTATGGGAAGCTTAATTCTGTGCGACAGAACTGTGAATCCAGGAATGTGAGACGGAAGAGAAAACTTCCATAGCAGAGATGGGGAACCTGCAGATCTCCAGATGTCGGACTCCAACGTCAACCAACCCCAGTCACCAGTTCCCCAGGGCTTATCTATAGGCTCAATATCCCAGCACTCCATCTAGAAGATAACACTTACCAGTAATTCCTCTCTGGTCTTTTATAAGTTTAATTTATTTTATTTATTATTTATTTCACACTCTGCACTTGGAGAGCTTTGAAAGGCGATTAGGCAAGTTCATGGAGGACAAGCCTATGAATGGCTCCTAGTCATGGTGGCCATATGATATTTCCAGTGTCAGATGCTGTACAGTGGTACCTGTACACAATCGGTTCCGGAAGTCTGTACTTAACCTGAAGCGTACTTAACCTGAAGCGTACTTAACCTGAAGCGAACTTTCCCATTGAAAGTAATGGAAAGTGGATTAATCCGTTCCAGACAGTCCGTGGAGTACTTAAACTGAAGCGTACTTTCCCATTGAAGGTAATGGAAAGTGGATTAATCCATTCCAGACGGGTCCGCAGAGTACTCAACCTGAAGTGTACTTAACCCGAAGTATGAGTGTAATTGGTTCTGGAAGTCCGTACTTAATCTGAAGTGTACTTAACTTGAAGCGAACTTTCCCATTGAAAGTAATGGAAAGTGGATTAATCCGTTCCAGATGGGTCCGCGGAGTACTTAAACTGAAAGTACTCAAACCAAAGCGTACTTAAACCGAGGTATGACTGTATATCTCTGAACACCACTTGCTGGGGATTGCAAGAGGGAAGAGTTTCTGCAGCACTCGTGTCCTGCTTGGGCATCTGGTTGGCAAGAGTGAGAAGAGGAGGCTGGACTACATGGGACTTTTGTCCAAGTCTTGTTTCATCCCAAGTGCTTCTAAAATAGTAAAATTATACCCACAAAGAAGGGAAGGAATAGAGAGAACTGCAATAGTACGTAGGAACATAGGAAGCTCACTTGTACAGTCAAACCATTGGTCCATCTTGCTCAGAATCAGCTACACTGACTGGCAGAGGCTCTCCAGGGTTTGGGGCAAAAGTCTCTCTGTTCTACCTGGAGATGCCAGGGATTGAAGCAGGGATTTTCAGCATGCAAAGCAGATACTATCTAGTTACAGGCAGGTAGCCTTGTTGGTCTGATGTAGTCAAAACAAAATAAAAAATTCCTTCCAGTAGCACCTTAGAGACCAACTAAGTTTGTCATTGGTATGAGCTTTCGTGTGCATGCACACTTCTTCAGATACTATCTAACACTTTTTATTATTATTTTTCTTAACCAATATGTTTATGCACTTGTAATACAAAGAGAACTAATATCCTGTGTGATGGTGGTAGCAAGGTTGATGTTATGGAAGATATTGGGGAAATCCTCAAATCACTCAACCCATAAGAGAATGGGAAGTGAAAATGTACGAATATACAATTGTGACAAAGCTTACAGGCTGTTTAATAGAGAAAGGAGAAAGGCATAATCCTAGTATGTAGACCAGTGGGTCCCCAAAGGGGTAGGGTGGAGATTACTTAGGCAAGCGCAAGGAGGCAGGAGGTGTAAATGACAATTGGGCTTTGAAAAGCTGATATCACTGGATCAAGTCCATCAGTTTTGTTGAATTAATCAAACCACGTGTTTCAAAATGGATTTTGAGTAAATGTGCAATTAATTGTTACTGTTCTGAATTTTATTGATTTATTGGGTCGTGCAAACCTCTATTCTGAACAAACAATGCTTTTTATAGGGTAGGGGGTACTGAGGATGAATTTATGGAATTAAAGGTTTGGGATCAACCGATGTAGACAGAATCAGGCAAAGTTTATGAGTATGGACTGGCATAACCAATCAAGTTCTTCACAAGATGATCCAAAATATTTTAGATTATAGAATGTTATATAAGCCGAGTTAGGAATGTCTTGCTTTAATTTTCCTTTTCTTTTAAGTGCATGTTTAATAAAACTGAATAAAATGGTAAATAAATAAAAAAACTCACCTTGGCACATACAGCATTCGTTTGAAAGCCAGTGTTGCAGAAGAAGACAGGAGTTAAAGCATTAAACTAAGCTAGGGATGGGGGAACCTGATGACAGGGGCCAAATGCATCTCTCTATCTGGCCCTTGAGACTCTCCCCAGGGCGCACCCCTCACTGACCCTGTTCCGTGCTTGTCCTGAGTGTTGTTGCCTGGCTGGAGGGCATCCTTGAATTGAGGCCATGCTGCTTACTTTCCTGCCTGGTTGCAGGACAGAGGGTTTAAAATTTTTGACCTTCACACAGCTGGAATGTCTAAAATTAGGAGTCACATCCATTGCTCCGCCCACTTTTGCCTCTGGCCCTGCCCACCAGTGGCATGTGGCCCCTTGCAAGGGGAAGCGGCCCTTGGATTGAAAAAGAAATTCATAAGCTGTTAAATCGATCTCTCTTTTGTTATTCACTTATTCACATTCATAGCATGTGTGAGTGTGAGAAAGAGGACAGATTGACACTACTATATATAAAGCATATGCAATGCACATTTAAAGCATGCAACACCCTCCAAATAATCCTGAGAACTGTAGTTCACCCTCACATTTCTAGCACCCTTAACAAACTACAGTCCCCAATATTATTTGGTGGGGAAGAGTTATGTGCTTTAAATGCGCATTGAACATGCTTTACATGTAATGTGTGGCTCTGTGTACACACACACACACACACACACCTCTGTTGCATCTTGCAATCTGCGCAATTTGTAAAAGATTGCAAGATGCAACAGAATCCTTCGCATGTCTGCTCATGAATAAAGTCCCAACAAGTCCACTGGAACTGACTCCCATATTAGTGTGTATAGGATGGTGGCTTTAATGTAGCAGTAATGGTCTCCAGCGGCAAAAGCAATTCTTTCTGCCTCCTTAACTCCCCATACTTAAAATCAGCGTGCTTCATTTACTAATGGTTCAACATGTTCCTTTGTTACATTTCTGATGATAAATGGGAGGTCTCTGGTTTCAGCAGGGGTGGTGGGAGAAGCTATCTCATTTAATCAATTGAAGTCAATCTTGTAACCATGTTCTATCCATTGGGAAATCTTAAAGCGGGGGGGGGGGGGGGAGAAGTAGGTTATTCAGACAAGAAGGCTTGTGTCACAGTTTTGCTTCTGCACCTCCTGAAGTGATCAGAGAAAGGAGTGATAAAGACTGGGGGGATCCAGTTTGCTGCAGCTGTTTATCTGAATACAGTATGTCTAATCCAGGCATCTCCATCCTTTTGGGGGTTTGTGACTCTTACCCCTTCCAGTTACTTCTATCTCCCCCCCTTCATATTAGAACCCCCCCACGCCCCCTGCACAAGAGTGAGTGAGAACGCGCACGTATTTCACTTTTGCAACATGGTTGAATAAAAGTAGGAACTGGTTGAATTAATCTAAGCTCTGAAAGGGCTGGAAAAAAACCAGGAGGGAGAGTCACACTTCCAGCTTCCTCTTTTAGCTCTGTATACTTTTCACGGGAGAACAAAGTAGCCGCTCTCCCCACCACAGGGCAGGCAAGGTAGTGAGTCCATTCCTCACTTTGCTTCCCTGCCTTTGTGCTTCCCACAGTCTACTTCTGCCACACATGCCCCTCATATTCCTACTAGTGGCAGGGTGGTAGCGGAGATCAAAGGCTTTGTGAGCACCAAGAGAACACCTGAAGGGCACCATGTTGGCAACCCCTGGTCTAATCTTATCTGCCATGAGCAGGGCCTGAGCATGGAACAGCAGGGGAGGCAATGCTTTATCTGGGTCTGGAGGCTGACCTACTTTACAAGGCTGTTGTGAAAGGTGTCTGATAACATGTATTTGTGTTTAGCACTGAAAGAGTGAGAGACCTCCTTCTTGTGCCCTGAAATCATCTGGGGATACCCTCCGTTAGGCATCCCTTATTTATGTACTTATTTATGTACTACCATTTTCACCACAGTGACTAAGCCAAGTTCTACTGCCTGTGTTTTCTGAGTGGTGTATGGAAAGCACATGAACCTGACCTTTGGAGGGTTTGTAAGTAAACCATTTTTATTTACCAAACGTGCTCTTTTCTATGCTAAGGGAAGAGGGAAGTTTCGAAACTCACAAGGACATATTTTAAAAGTCCATGCTTGAGTTTGCTGCATATTTTGTTATTTTAAATCTCGGCTGGGGTTCTCTCTCCAAATAGTACTTGCCCCACCCTGGATCTTGGCATCCAGGAATTCTCCTTTTTATATACCTCCCCCCACCCGTGCCACCAAGGAAATATCCATAAGCGTTTCTTTATCCACTTTCTGCATGCCATACATTTCGTGGACTTCTATCATGTCTCCTCTAACCTGCCTTTTCTCTAAATGAAAACGTCACAAATGCTGCAACCTTTCCTTCCATCCGCTCCATCATTTGGGTTGCCCTTTTCTGAACCTTTTCCCTTTGAAGTGATGTAGAAATGTGGGGAACGGAAGACTGAAAAATAAAAGAGAAGCTGAAGACAAACCAGAACTGTCAAATTCCCCCATCCTTACAGCAGAGATCTCTCCTGGAATCTTTCCCTCAGGGCAGTTGGTGGTAGAATGGCCAGGGGTGGGAATGGCAGTTGGATCCGGCCCTCAGGTCTTCACCTTCACCTGCCTGCCAGGCCCTCCTTCAGCCCTCTTCCACAGGGCTGTTGGTGACAAGGATTTCCCTATGCTGGTTGGAAGCTCAGCTGGGATTTATGGAGGTGAGGCGGTGATTGGGGCTTCTTCATGAAGTCTGGCCCCGACTCTAGAATGGCCTTCTGAGCACGGACACACCTGCCAGTGACCCTTGGCCCAGGTAAAGAAACAGCTCAAATCAAGTTTTTCTTAAATTTGTGGGTTTTTTTTTTAGAGTTTTAGTGTTTTCAGTGGATTATTTTAACTTCCTCTGGCTACTACGGTATGTTTTCTTTTCACTCCTTTGGATTACCCCCCCCCTTTGGTTTTACTGTGGTTTTATTTTGCTTGCCTGTGGTTCATTGCTTTTATGGGTGGTGTTGACGTGTAAACTTCCCTTGATTTTTTAATAAGATGGGGTATAAATATATTACATAAATATGTTGCTGTACGAATTAGGAATGGGGAAATCTATCCCTTTTGGTTCCTCTCAGGTTCTCATTTTTCCGTCAGTTTGTTTTTCTAGCGCTGTTATGGGACCTTGTATGTGCGACAGGGTTTTCTGGGATATCTCTTCCATATTAACTAATTTTATCACCCTCATTTCTTTGTCATCGTCCCCCCCCAAAAAAGATGTCTAAATACATCTCTTATTTATTTCATTTTATTTCTATCCTACCTTTCATCCAAGGAGCAAATGTGGTATACATTCCCATTTTCCCCTCACAACAAACCTGTGAGGTAGACGTTTGGCTGAGAGATTGTGACTGGCCCAAGGTCACACTGTGAGTTTTATGGCTGAGTGGGGATTTGAACCTGGGTATCCCAGGTCCTAGTCTGACACTCTAACCACTACACCACAGTGGCTGTCATTCAGTGACAGTCTTTGGGAGAGAGTACTGTGCTTTGAGCCAGTCGTACTGATGTTGCTTTCTACTGTAGTGATGTGATGGCTTGGAATAATATTTTAAAGTCATTATTAAGGTTTCTTTTAAAAGGAAATATGCATAGAAAGTATTGTTTTCACTGTATTTTTTGTAAACTGACCCAGGATGTTAACCAAATAAAGCATATTAAAAGTTGAACAAATGAATTCTAAAAGCCCTGACCGGCAGCCATGCCAACAACATCTGGAGGGAAAACAATTTGGGAAAGGCTGTTCTCTGAAACCTGCCTGCCATCATCCTTCAGAACCAACATCAGAGGTGGGGAGGGGGTGATGAGAACATTTGTCTTCATATAGCAGATCAGCGCTGCCAATTGTTTAATTCTCTCTCCCCCCCCCCTAACCTTTCCTCCTGCTACTAGAACATTTGACTCACCGGAGACATTCCAGGCTTGCAGAATCACAAATGTATTGTCTGCCAGTCTGCATTCCCTTCCTACAGGGCCATCTGCTGCACCTCAAATATTAAATGTGTGTTGTTGTTTTTTCTGGGGAAAAAAGGAAAAATCTTTTGCATCAAACAAATCAACATTGTTGTCTGATGGTGGGGCAAGGAAGACGCTGGTATATGAGATTGTAGGTAATTCTCTGGTTGCCTGGAAGGACGTATTTGGACAGTGCTGGGGGCAGCAATATCTTGGGGGCCACAAGTCCACAGCCCTAGTGTAAGAGAGGATGACTGGATAGCTCAGTTGGTTACAGTGTGGTGCTGATAACACCAAGGTTGCAGGTTCAATCCCCATACGGGACAGCTGCATATTTCTGCGTTGCAGGGGGGTGGATTAGATGATCCTCAGGGTCCCTTCCAAAACTCTACCATTATATTATTCTATATGAACTGCATGTTGGGGTGTGATGGAGTTATAAACAAAAAAATCCATTGTGATGTGGACATGTGTTCCAGTTTTCAGTACTCTCTCTGTGTGAGAGAGTGAACATGGGTCGATTTTTCAGTTGGACAGAAATATTCACCAGGCAGATCAGAAAAGGAAGCAACAAAAATGCAAACTTTTGAGTAACATGCCTGGCTCTCCTCCTCCTCCTGAAATAATAATAATAATAATAATAATAATAATAATAATAATAATAATAAAATTTTATTTATACCCCGCCCTCCCCAGTCAAAAACCGGGCTCAGGGCGGCTCACACCAACAGAACCACAACAAAACATAAAAACAATTAATTAAAATACAGATTAAAATACAGTATTAAAATTTAAAATGCAGCCTCATTTCAAGTAACTTGAACTTTCAAGTGAAACTTGAAAGGTTATACCTTTATGCAAATAGGAACCACCCCTATATAATGACCTCATCAGTTCTGAATATAGTAGGTTATCTGCCTTGGAGTAAATGGGTTTACATTGCTTGCCATTATTTTGTGCTGTGTCCAAAGTTCTCAAACACAGGGTCCCTCTAAATGCCAGCTGCTGGGAGTCACAAATGGGAAGAGTGCTGCTGCTCTCATGCCCTGCCTTGGGGCATCCCATTGGGGCATCTGGGGGGGGCCACTGTGTAAATAGAATGCTAGACTAGATACAGTAGATCCCCTTTAGCCTGACCCAGCCGTGTTCTTCTGGTGTCCTTACCTATGCTACAATCTCAGTTAACTGGCCTGTGTCTAGCGGAGCACTCAGTATGTAAATACTTTTCTGTACCTTGCAGATGTTCCTGCAATACAGGAAACATTTTGCAAATTTTGCACAGCTTATAGTAGCATGGGGAACTTTTTTCAGCCTGAGAACCAGATAAAGAACTTGGCCACCCTCTGTGGGCCATCCTTGACAGACATCATCGGACATCATTATGATGTCAGGTAACAACTTCAGAGGGACTTGCTGTTTTCACTGATCATAAGAAAATAAGAATATACGCTCATGGATATGTTAAAACGAGTGGCTCACCTGTGGTCTTCCATATGCTGTCATAACTATAACTCCCATAATCTTTGACTGCTGGCCACGCAAACTGGGGCAGATGAGAGCTGTAGTTAGACAAAAATACTCAGAGGGACACAGGTTCACCACTCCTGCATTAAATATTAAATTGCAATAGAGCTGTGCATTGTAAGAACAGTTGATAGATATATGCTTGAATTTATTTGCTGTGTTTATTAGTTAAGTCAATAACTAACATCCTCTGGTGACATAAACCATATAATAAATAAAACAACAAAATAATTATAAATAGTGTTGAAGCCATCAATATAAAACAGGACAAACCCTATCCAAAGCATATGATCATGGCTCGGAAACGGGGATGGCGAACCTGCATCCCCCTTCAGAAGTTGCTGGACTCCAACTCCCATCAACTTTGACCGTGTGCAATGCTGGCTGGGGCTGATGGGAGCTGTAGTTCAGGGGGGGGCACAAGTTCCCCATGCCGGGCACAAAACGTTTCAGGTTCAAAAGGATCAGATTTGAAAGGCCTGTGAGAATTAAAAAGGGGTTCGCTTGGCGTGGAAACTTCGTAATAGGTGTGTGTGTGTGTGTGTGTGTGTGTGTGTGTATCTACATATCTATATCTATCTTAATAGTGATAATGGTTATAGGCAGTCGTGACTAGGCCATTAGGGTAAGTGAGGCATTGCCCCATCAACCTCAGTCTGCCTCAGCCAACCCCCCATCTCTCTGTCTTTCTGCTTACAGCTAATGGTGTGTATGGGGGGGGGGTATGGATCTGTCTGCTATGTCCTCTAGCGCCATCTGCTGTTGGTCTCCCTGCCTTTCGCCCTACCAGTCCCAATGGGCACTAGTCACATTGTTTATCAGACAAGTACCCCCCCCCTTTATATAGTCGGAGAGCCGCAACCCCAGAGTCGTCCGCAACTGGACCTAACGGTCAGGGGTCCCTTTACCTTTTACCCCCTCTTTTATAGAAGAAGGGTTTGTGCCTCAAGCAGGCATGCCGAGGGCCCTTTCTGACTGCAGTCATGACATGGTAATTGCTCAGAAATATAGGTGCACATGAGGAATAAAATAAACACGTGTCTGTTCATGGATTATACTCTAGTTTATTTAGTTGCATCAGCGGGTAAAGGATACCATCGCTTTTCTGCCTGTAGTATCACAATGTCATTCCCAGCCTGAATGCAACCCAAATCATCGACATGAAATAACTGTATTGCGATGAAAATTCGTCTATCCGGATTTTGGGGCCTGCGGGTTTGTTTGTTTCAGCTCCACCATCTTGTCAAGTGCTATGCTCTGTGACTTTTTTTTTTGGTAATAGGAAAATCATCCCACCGGCATTCTCGCTGAAGTCGGCTGCTTTCGGCGATCTCTTTGCAAAAGTGTTGAATTTCTCCTCAGGGACCTGGGACTTAATAACACTGCAAACAAGTCTTTATCTCGGTGCAGGGAGATAATTACTCTTAACGACCAAAGTGCCACACTGGAAACTTTGGGATGCCTTGTGTGAGTGCGTATGTGGCCGTCCGCGCTTGCGCATCTGAGTCCTCAAAGGCATTGCTCTGGAGGGCTGGCTGCTGCAGAATATCCCCTGCTAGCTGTGTGTCCTCATTTCGGTCACCATGGAGAAAACCATCTGCTTCAAGTTTCTTGGAAAGGAGCTTGTGTTCCAAAACCCCTCCCCCTTCCACAACACCCTGTCTCCATCCCCAGCTGCCTTACATAGACAAGCAATTAAGGAATTCATCTCTCAGGTTAAAAATAAAACAAAAAACACCATGCTCTAAATTCATTTCTAATTAGGACACACACGGATTTTTTTTTTACTTGTGTGTATATACCAGGGCAGGCCCTACCATTAGACAGAGTGAGACAGTGGCCTGAGGAACATTGCACCAATTTAGCTCAATATTGGCTGCATTGATTAGCAGCAGCTCTCCAGAAATTCAGGCTGAGAGCATTTCCAAGCCATACCTGGAGATGCCAGAGATTGGACCTGCATGCAAAGCAGGTGCTCTACCAGTAAGCTACAGTTCCCGAATCATATGTGACCTGAAACACAGGGTGGGGTGTGGGGGGTTGCACGTGAAAAATGTATACAAATCACCATCATGGGTCTGTGCCCTGAGTTCTAACCATACCCCTGCCCTCAGGAAACTGTTCTCCAGGAGCCACCTTGAAACCACTTGGAATTTCACCAGTCCGTCTCGCTCTGACCTTTTCAAAGTTGTGTGTTGTAAGCTGTTCTGGAAAGATTCCCTTGAAGATCAGGGTCCCAAATATCTAAATAAGTAAATATTTTGGGTTGCATTCAACTAAGGGCTCGGCCGCTTGTCCCTAGCTTCAGACTGGTCTGAGCATTTCTGTTGCCCCACTGCTTTACCCAGGAAAACCCACTGTTTAGTGCTGAGTCGAAGCAGAGAAAACCCGATTGACATCTGTTCTGATTCAGCGGTAAGGATCAGGGGGAAGCTGGGGAACAAGTGGAAGTTTGCTTTACACCAAGTTATGCTGTAAGTAATTAGTGGGCCTAACTTTGTCATGCCCATTCATGCAAATGGGTCTCCTCCAAGTAGGAATAGCATTGGTTACAACCTCCTTATGCCCTCTTTATGTTGACATTATGACATACTCACAGGGTTGAGTAAAGATTATGAAAAGAAGCCCTAGTCTAACTTTCTAACCACTGCACCACACTGGCTGTCTAAATGGGATTTAAGTGGATCTAAATGGGCCCTGATTCACAGAAGTCACTGACACAATACAGCAATTGTATGCACGTCTGCTCAGATGTAAGACCTTTAGAGAGCTATGAAACTTACTCCCGGGTAAGCATGGATAGGATTGCAGCCGAGATATGCTTTTGATGGTGCCACAGGATTCTTTGCTGTGTTTGCTACAACAGATTTAACAGGGCTGCACCTTATGGAATAGAGTGAAATGATTATTAAAAATATCCATAATTAACTTTATTTAATGGGCTCGCGGGGGTGGCAGGGAACAGCAATGAGCAAAATATCCAGCGGAAATGATCTAAATAAAAACTCTAATAGCTAGCCTTTTTTTTATTAGGGCTCCTGTGCCTTCCATAGTTCAGTAGATGAGGGGAGGTTGGTAGGTGCAACTTTTAACACCCCACCACCACAGTGCTGAAATTTATTTTAGACAACAGTTAATGATACAGAAACCCAAACAGTCAGAGCAACTGTTTCCTTTTCTGAGCTCCACTGGACACTGTTTCTTTTTAAAAAATACCACTAATGATTCCTTCTAATACGGTAGCAAACTTGGGTGATGGAGTGTCACTAGCATTGTTGCTAAATCTGAGAAACAAGAGGGAACTAGCTGCATGCTTGCTACGTTTAATATTACACTTCTGTTGGAGGTGGGAGGATAGAATGGAATGGAACAGAAACCAGAAAAAGGGCATGCGTGGCTGGCTGGCTGAAACCTCAAACGGGAATATTGCACACATTTGTTGCAGGTCCTGTTTGAAGTATTAAAATACCACCACCACCACCAAATAATAATAGCAACAGTAAAATCCAATGAAGATTTCCCATCAGAGCAGGTTGGCAAGAATGATGATCAAATGTGAGCTTATTAAACATGATTATTCTTGTTGGAAGCTGGTTCCCATTTCTTGATGATGATGATGATTTATTAAATTTGTATACCACCTTTCATCTGCACATCTCAGGTTCACAACATGAATTGATGTCGGGGGGGGGGGGGGGACATCAACATAAACCTGATGCACTCACCAGAGCAGTTGGGAATGGGTCACAATTCAAGGTGTTAAATACTAGCACACAAAGCCCTAAATGGCTAGGGTTCCAAATGCCTAAAAGATCACCTCCCTCAATATCAAGCATCTTGGGTCCTGTTGCCCCCCCCCCAGCATGGAAGGCTCTTCCTGTTTAGGTGCAACTGTGTCCCTCACAACTGCTGTGGACCAGCTTGGAAGTACAGGATAAAAATAAAATAAACAATAAGATTGTCAGCCACAGAAAACGAGTCACCTGTAGTGGGCTATGCCCTGAAAGGTGGGACATAAATGACAGAAATATATATATATATATATATATATATATATATATATATATATATATATATATGATTACTTGTGCTTATTTAGATACAATGCATACATGTACAGTGGTACCTCAGGTAAAGTACTTAATTGGTTCTGAAAGTCCGTACTTAACCTGAAGGGTACTTAACCTGAAGCGAACTTTCCCATTGAAAGTAATGGAAAGTGGACTAATACGTTCCAGACGGGTCCGCTGGGTACTTACCGGTAACTTGAAAGTACTCAACCTGAAGCGTACTTAACCCGGGGTATGACTGTATACATGTAACATGTAAGCAAATTTAGTTATATACGATGTTGGTGTGGATGACAATAATATAATAAAATGTTTATCATGCTGATGACAATAATGACTGGACGAGCAGGGCAAACGTAAAAGTAGTAATACTATTGCTGCTGCTAATAAGAGCAGGCTTGCTCAATTTCTGTCTGTAATAATGATCATGATGATGATTATACCATTATGTCAATAATGTTGATAATAATCATGGACAGTGCAGGGGACGTGCAGTAGTAATAACAGCAACAGAAGGGGCCAAACGGCATCCGATCAGTTTTACACGTTATGGTTTCCATTTCCAACTTTCATAAAGACTTCTCTTGACATTTCACGACCTCCACCTTCCCACACTTACTTAATACCACACAGTTGCCTTACTTAATTTGCTTATCCGATTTTAATGCTTACCGCTTCTTTGCAGTCCTATGCTGCGACAATTACGCGTGGGAGATCCGTAACTGTTTGTTTTGCTGTGCGATCTGAAAAGTAAAAAAAAAAACAAAAACAAATTCCCGAAACTACAGCAGCAGCAGCGCCCATATTATTCACAGCCGCTTTGCTCGAGCCTCCCCTTGTAGTCTCTCTACCGCATCACTAGGTGGCGCCTACTCAACAGCCACCCTCCGCCAGAAACTTTTCGGTTCCACTCCGCTTCCTCCCCCCCGCCGCGTCTTCTCTACTCCGCCTCCGTTTGCTCTCTGTCGCCTCTAGCGGCCGGACGCCGCCTCGCCTCTCTTTTCTCTCACTCCGCTTCCGTCCAATCCCCTTCCTCCTCTTCCTCCGGCTCCTTCCACCGCCCGGGGTTTCTCGCCCAGGAGCCAGTGGCTGGGCCGCAGCAGCTGGGGAGCCCCTCCACGTGACGCGCTCGCGGCCAATCAGCGGGGGCGGACTGGGGTTGAAAAAAGAAAAAGGAAAAGTGGGCGGCCAATGGCGGCGGGAGCGAGAGGAGGAGGAGGAGGAGGAGGAGAGCGAGAGGGGCAGGTTCCTACCCTCCCGACGCTGCTCGTCTGCTGCGGCCGCCATTAGAGAAGCGAGGGAAGAGGGAGGGAGGGAGAATAGAATCCAAAGGCGCCGAAGGGAAGGAGGGCGAGATCGGAGAAGCGGCGTCGCGCCTCGGTTTCTGGAGCGGCGGCGGAGGCGGCGTCATGGGCTCTGAGAGCAGCTGAGGAGGCGAGCGGAGACGGAGGAGGAAGAGGAGGAGGAGGGAGGCGGCGCGGGAACTCCAGCCCTCAGGATGCCGCGGCTGGGCAGCCGCCGACAGAGACACCGCTGAGGGAAGGGAGACCAGGGCGAGGAGGAGGAAAGAGGCCGGCATCACCGAGGGACTCGCTCGTGGCGCGCCTCCCCTTCTTCCCCCGTGAGGCAGCCGCCGCCGCCGCCTCCCGTCCCGCACAGCAGCCCTTCTTCGGCCACCTTCACCTGTCACCGTCTCCTGAGGGGAGGCGGGGGGCCCGAGAAGAAAGAAATTCCCTCACGGCAAAAATTGGAAGAAGAAGAAGAAAAACAAAAGGGAGGGAAGGAATAGAGTTTTGGTTTCTTTCTCCACAGACACCTAACGTGGCGACGCTATATATTTATATTTAAAAGGGTTTTGTTTTTTAAAAAAGTTTCGCCTCCCTTCGTTTTATATATATATTCTGAGAGGAAATTTCTTCTCCTCTCTTCAGTTTCTTCGAAGAAGTGGAATAAGAGACTCGTTTCTTTATGAGAGAGGGGAAAAATATTTCAGTTCACTTCTCATCCCATAGACACTTTCTACTACCTTTTTTTTAAAAAGGAAAAGCCCTTCCATCAACTTCATCATCTCTTTCTCCAGTGTCTGAAGAAAGAAAAAGGGGACACTCTTTATTCTTGCCCAAAGGAAAGAAGGGAGAAAAGGCCTTTTTGGTTGCTGCTTACCATAAAGAGAAAAACCTATCCTCTGCAAATATTTGTGGCCTAGAAGATTAACCTGAGGAATTACTCTCCCTTCATTTTTTTTTTGAAAGAGGACTTTTCAGTTCTTAATACCCTCAACCCTTCACAGATAATCCAAGTTGTTGTTTGTTTGTTTTTTTTAAAAAAAATCATAATTACTTTGGGAGGAATAGCCCTGATTTTTTTCTGCCCTTTCCCCTTTCAGTGGCTGAAAAAGAGGAGGTACCTGTTTGAAGGTAGGGGAGAAAGGTTTGCTACTTTACTCCCTTAAAAACCAACCAACCACCATCCAGAAATATTCCTGGCACAAGGATTGACCTGAGGAATTAATTTTGTTTTTTAAAAGGGCTTTTTGGAGGGGGGCACAAGGAGGTCGTCCATTCCTTTCCCTCTCTTTTTACCCATCAGCAGCAAAAAGGACACTTCAGTGCACTTAAGTGCTTGGATGAAGATTTTTCTTTTTGGAGGGAGGCAGTTTGGAAAAGGGTTTTGCTCACTCAGCTCTAAGTGGTTCCTGCTTGGAACCTTTCTGTGTGTAAGAAATAAAAGGGTGTTTGGAAGAGGGCTTTTTTGGGTGTGTGTGTGTGTGGATGAGTTCATCTTGAAGTTCATCTCCTCACCTAAAGTGTGCTTGTTTTTCACCCATCTCTTTGGGGAAGAAAAAAAATAGGAAAGAAGATATATACATACCCCCCCTCCATTATCAACATCACTCCTGGCCTCTTCCAAAAAAATAAATTTAGCAACTGGAAATCCCATCTGGAAGAAAATACGTGTCTGGGTTTCCCTCCACTTCGATGTTGAGGATTTTAAAGGAGGATCCTTGGAGCTCTTGAGGGAACTTGGAAGACTCCGCTTAAGCTCTTTCTCTCCCTCCCTCCCCCCCCCTCCAGCAGGAAGAAGGGAAAAATTGTTTTTGGGGAAGGGGAGGTTGGCCAGTCAAGGATAACACCACCTTCTTGGGACAAACCACCACCGCCTGGAGACCAGAAAGTTTCCCTTCCTCCTCCCCTTCCAATGGCTTGATTTTTTATTATTTCTGGAGTGGAAATAGAAGCAAAAACGACCTTTTTCGCATCTCTAACTCTTAAGAAGAAACGAGGAAAGGACTTCGCACCGTCTCTTCTCTATCTCCGCCTCCCCGGTCTCCCTCTATAATTCCGGTGTGACGAAGCGGGGGGGACAAGGCGCAAGAGAAATTCCTGGATTATTATTTCCCACACACCCTACAGTCATTGGATTATTTGTGTATCTTCCTTCTGCCCCCACCCCACCCGCGTTTGCAGATTGAAGATCGTAAATCTTTCTATTTTGCAATCCCTTTGGATCAAGTACCCCCAATCTTTCTCCCCCGCCGTCGCCTTTTGCCCAGGAGGCTGCGAAAACTGATCCCTCTCCACGAAGATTTTTCTTTTGCACTTTTTTTTTTAAAAAATTACCTCTTCCTTCCTTTTAACCTCCCCGGGTTATTTATTCCTTTGCCTTACTTGTGCGCTCTACCTCCCCTTGATATCTCCTCTCCCCGCAATGTGTGTGTGATTCTTTTTTTAAAGGGGGGAGGGAAAGGGCCGTTTTCCCTCGGTTGTGTTTCTCCCTCCCCTCTCGGTCGGCGTGTGTGTGTCTCTCGCTCGCTCGCTCTGTCTGTCTCTTTTCTTTCTTGTCGGAGGCTGTGGGATAATGGCGTGTGGGTTGTGGCTGTGAGGATGAGTTCCTGCTTCGTGCCGAACGGGGCCAGCCTTGAGGATTGCCATTCCAACCTATTCTGTCTGGTAAGTGGCTACTTTTTTTTTAGGGGGGGGGCGGTGTGCAGATCGCCGGAGATAATCATGCAAGGAAAGGTTGGAGGGGGGAGGGAGACGAGATCGCCAGGAGAGGGGAGGGAAGAGGAAAGGAAAGTGGGGAGGAGGGAAGAAGAGAGAGGAATGGAAGCAAAGCAGCCATTTTTAGCATTGCTTCTGCTAGAGGAGTCTTCTGGAGCAGGCCTTGCCAGGAATCAACTAGCTCTCCTGTATATATATTCCCCTCTCTGTTTCCCTCCCTTCCGCCAAAGACTTTATGCCTACGACGCCCGTGCTCCAGCTTGCTTTTTCTCCAAATCATTCTTCGCCCTCTTTTGTTTTTCTTCCTCTTGATTCTCTTCTAACTTTCGATTTCTCTCTAATCTCTTCTTGTTGTTGGTAGTGACATGATTACTTATGCCTATTTTATTGCAGTTCAATTTCAGCCTAGTTTTAGCTTAGCTCTTCTCTCTCCCACCCTCCTTTTTCTGCTTCCCAAGCTAACTTTGGTGAAATCCTCCCCTCACTCTCCCCCCAGTTCTCTAAAAGTGTCACCCTACTAAAACTGGCAACAAAAGTCCAGGTGGAGGAAGCTCCCCTGTATTGCTATTCGGAGGTTACACATTACCGTATTTATTTATTTTTAAAGTGTGTGTGTGTGTGTGTGTGTGTGTAAATGGATCCCTCCACTGTTTTGTAACCTTGCCTTATTTAATTGCTGCCGTGGAATCCAGTTAAACCTTCATTCAGTTAAGATCCCAGCGTGGGTTTTGCTGACCACTTTCTCACTCTGGATTTATTTCAATGCAAATTGGCAGCAGACTCAACCAGCTGGTGTTATTTAATCCTGAAAGTTAAAAAAAAAATCTATGCCAAAGCTATTGTGCTGATGCGTAGTTGGGTGTAAGGAATCCAAGCAGTCTATCTCTGCAGGATCATAGGTTACTGGCCGAGCTAGCCTGCTGCTCATGAGTGCCAGTGTCTCTTTAAAGCATGTCGCCTCTCTTCTCCATTTCTCTTTCCAAGATCACCAACTGTTGCAAATTCTGTCACATCAGAGGTGCTGGAACCTTCCTTGTTGGAATTAGATAGGCCAGGAGAACCTTTATTGTATCTATATACTGGGGAAGCAAGTGAAATTTGTGTTGAGTGGAAAAATCACCCTCTATCAACAGCTGGAAAGTGAACCCTGTGTCAGTGTCTTAGCCCCCCTTCAGCTGCTGTTGAAACACTGGTCATTAAAAAAAAAACTTTCTGGGAAAAGAAGTGGAGAAAGAACTGTTGAAAGTTTCCTTGAATTGTAGTGGAATCCATTAAAAGTTTGGAATGGTTTTTTTCTTTGTTGGTTTCCCCCCCCCCCACTATTTGTCTACCCATGGGGATAGTCAGTATTTTCAGTAAAGCCTCTGCCTTTCAAAATGATTGTTTTGTTGCAGTGCTTCTAGTGCTGAGTGGCTAAGGAGAGGGTTATTAGTGAGGTGTTTATTTGCATTTGTAACAGATGTAGATTCTCTCAGGATACTGGAGATTCAGTAGGATTTGTAAAAGTGATGGTATAGTTCAAAACAAACACTTGATACTATTCTAACATCCTAGGATGCTCTGTTTGAATAACAAAATTCCCACTGATTTGAATGGAGCAGGGATTGAAGTTATTGCCACTGGCATATTGACCAACAGTTGTCCTGAGGAGGTGGTAGGGAAAATACATTTTTAAAGGCTAAAATGCATATGTGCTTAGTGAAATGGGAGAAAGACCTGCTGAGAATTGAATAGAAATATCTGCCTTTGGTAACTGCTGCAATTTTACAATGAAACCTTCCGGTTCCCTCTAGTCTAATTTCTGTTACAATTTTCTTTCAGGCCGATTTAACAGGAATTAAATGGAAGCGCTACGTATGGCAGGGTCCAACATCTGCACCAATCCTGTTCCCAGTGACCGAAGAAGACCCTATCTTAAGCAGCTACAGTCGATGCCTCAAAGCTGACGTCTTGAGTGTGTGGCGGCGAGACCAGAGGCCTGGGCGCAGAGAATTGTGGATATTCTGGTGGGGCGATGACCCCAATTTTTCTGACCTAATTCATCATGACCTAACAGGTAAGGCAGAGAAGTCTTGGATGCTTTGTGTGGTGGTATCATTCTTCAGATATACAGTTTTATTTTGCTAGTTTGCTGCTCTGATAAGCTTGGATTTATTGAGAATTGGGAGATGAAGTACACATTATTGCAATTATTCACCTTACTTTTTTTACTCTGCTGTTCAGAAATAATTATTATATTGGAAGCTCCATTGGTCAGGGACTTTTGTCCAGCTAATGTTACTCCATAAAATGTCATGTACCCTTGTGGTGCCAAATAAATAGCAAATACACAGAAGTGCAAACTGGTCTTCTGATTGTGTGGGAGAAATCTTGGAGGAGATCTTGTGGGATGGCTTTGTTTTTCTCTCTCTCAAGTTATGTTACACATTTGGAAAAGTGGGTGAAATATAAGTTTGAATGTATAGAACACAAGTATTTGTGTTGAATGTAAACATCTTTGATAGTGAGGCAGGTGTGGAGTCATGTGCTTCTGTAAGTCATGCTGTGTCTAGGTAATAATTTCTGTTCTGTAAGGTATATTTTTTGTTAGGTATGTTGCTAAAGCCAGAGGTACAGCTGGCTTTTGTTAGGAAAAAGAGGCTTAGATGTGGAGGTGCACTGGCTGTTTTAAATCACCATCTTGAGGTATAAGTGAAGGGGAGGGACTATAGTTCAGCGGCAGTACACATGCTTTGCATGTAGAAGGCCCCAAGTTGAATCCTTGGCATCTCCAGTTAAAATATCAAGTTGTATGAAGGACTTCTAGAGATTCTGGAGAACCACTTCCAGTCAAAATACACAGTATTGGGCTAGATGGGCTTGACCTGATATAAGGCAGCATGTTATAAGGCAGTTGTGTATAATTAAACTGGTGGTTTCAGAATCGGCAGCATATGATAGACCCCACAGGTGTCACTTAGGCTGCGTACACACTATACATTTAAAGCACATTCAAAGCAACTCTCTCCCCCCCCCCTTTAAAGAATTATGGGCACTGTCCTCACAGAGTTAAAATTCCCAGCAACCATTCACAAGTGAAAAAAAATGTTTTGAATGTGCTTTAAAGATATGGTGTGTATGCAGCCTTATTCTTGTGCATTGGCTGCTGTGTGATGCTTATTTGTCAGCTGTTTTGAGTGTTCATGCAGAGCATGGCAAGAGATTCTGCTCCGAGTTGGGGGGGATTGTATGTAAAATGACAGCAGTTTTGTGGGTTGTGTGTTTTTTGTTTGTTTGTTTTGAAAGTTGAGACTGGGGTAGCTTTGTAGAAGTAGATCTTGAGGAAAGGTTTAAAGTGGGGGAGGAAGCTGGCAAATCTGAATTACCTGTTACATGCTGGTGTTGTTTATTCTGACCCACATTGGCTTCTCACCAGTTATGACCTGCTGTTGTGACTTAGCTGTATAAAACAGCCTGATGCTTTTTTAGTATGAATTGACACTTGAAATTTGAGTACATGTTGATTGTAGTAGGATCATCTATATAAAACTACTCCCAAGTTTGGACTGTTTTCTCTCTCCGCTCTGCCTTGGCAGCAATCTGGTTTTATGAGCCTGAAGATGCACTTAAATCTTTAAATGTCCTATTTAAACACTATAATCTCTTACTCTTATGTACACCTATCACACTCTCTGTGCTATATTGAAAATTCCTAAACGCCTAATAGTCATTCAGGTACATTAAGCAGCCTTTCTGTCACACTACTACTTCCTGTTTAAATTCAGTGTAGTGTGGTTGTTAGGACATTTGAGCTGTGAATCAGAAGTCCCCGATCATGACTCAGCCATGAACTCACTAGGTGGCCTCAGACAAGCTTCTTTCTCAAGTCTGTGAACATCTGAGTAGTATAAAAATACAGTTGTTTTTCTTAAATCAGATCATGGGAATAATAGCAGTGTCCTTCCTGAAAGGGCTGTTGTAAAGATGACTGTGAGAGTACACATGAGGCCATTTTGAACGCTTGAAATATGTGAGATCGCATGGCAGGTCAAGTTTAAACTGTCTGCAGGCAGAGATAGTCACTAAATATAGACATGGTACTGTTGTAGTCTTGGCAATAACTGTTCAGGAGGTAGTTGCCCATATCATTCCTCCCCCCCCCCTAGCTTCATGGTGATGCTTCTGACAGCTTGCTCTCCCATCTTTCTGGCTTTCTTGTCCCAACTCCTGACTGGCAGCGAGGGTGAAGCTGCAGGGGCAGGAGCGGTCTCTATGTAGTGCTGCTCCGTGATTTTCTCCATACTAGATGGGGAGGAAGGAGAGCTTTATGATTGCAGCTGCTCTGTATGAAACTGTGTAACTAACAATGCTTAATGGACGGTGCTGTCTTCAAATGCCAGTGATCTCTATGGCAGCAATGGGACTTTTGGGTCGTCTGGGAGCCATTGTCTTACCTGTTGCAGGTAACCAGGCAAGTGCCAAATTATAAAGCTGTGTTGGCAATTTTATTATTACTCTGTATTTTTATCTTAAGCTTGCTTTTGAGCTCTAAAGCATAACCCAGATGAAACTGAGTACCTCTGGGACACTGAAGATGTAGATTGGAGTGTTTTTGTAGTTATGGCACCCATTGTGGAACTTGGTGCCCAGAAAAAAGTGCCCATTCCCTTCCTTATACTTGTAATTTGCCTGTTTGTGTATTGGGGAATTGAGAGTGTTTTTTTATTAAGGAATGCCTCTTAAGATTGTAGTACTGCACTGAGGCTGATTTTTTTTTATATTTAATATTAAACATACAAAATTGGAAAAATACTAAACGTGATATAAATAATGATAGAACAATGTAATCATGTACTGTACTGTTCTACTACAACACATATAGAAAATATGCTATGAAAGGGATGATTGCTTCTGGTTCTAAACTGCACCTGGTCTAAAATATTTTGCCTGTTTATGGAGTGTTCTACAGGGAACTAGCAACCATGACAAATATTTTAAAGTCCCATTGATTCAGTGGGTTCATTCAACACGCACTTGAGAAGCCTTAACTTTGACTGGATCATGTTGGCAGTAAAGAGTTACAGTCCTCTATGTTCTAAAAAGAATGCAGACCTCTAGCTCTAGCCTATATCCACTTTCACAAATATCTTATTTATTTCAGCTGATTATGGTAATTAACATGTGCTTAAAGCACTTCATGTACAGCATCTCAGTCATCTTTGCAGCAGCCCTGCAGTGTAGTTAATCTCTTCATGTGGCTGAGTCTGTGTGTCAGAATGCAAGAAGCTGCCTTATGCCAGTTCATGTTCTTTGTCCATTTCACCTAGTATCACCTACTCTGGCTAGCAGCAGCTCTCCAGGTTCTCATGCGGAAGGTCTTTACCATCCCTTGTTCTCTGCTCCTTTTTAAGTTGGGGTACCAGGGATTGGTACTGGCACCTCCTGGGTGCAAACAGATGCTTCATCTGAGATACCTCAGTTGGTAGAGCATGAGACTTTTAATCTCAGGGGTGTGGGTTTGACCCCCATGTTGGGCAAAATATTCCTGCATTGCAGGGGGTTGGAGTAGATGACCCTCGTGGTTATTTCCAACTCTACAATTCTATGTGTATCAGCTCTATGATTATCTCTAAACTTAAGTGGTTTGCCTAAGGCAAAGAGTAGATTTGAAGAGGGAGATTCCTCATCTGTACCTCTGTTTGCTAGCATTTACACTACATATAGTTTTCTGTGTACATTATAAAGAGGGGAAGCAGTTACCATTGCCATGGTGCCCGTCAACCTGAAACAATTGCACTAGTTTTATTAGCATAATCGTATGGAATCTCCATATGTACCACTCTTCTATAGGAATACCTAACCCAACAGTGGCATATTATATACTAGAGAAGGGTTTTATTGTTAAAATAGCAGATGTGTTTTAAGTACTTGAGTTAGTGGGAGCAGGACGTGGTTAAAGCCAGTAGTCCTAGAATGGAGAGGCTTTTGCAAAAAAGGGGTCACTTGCAGATCAGATACTTGGACATTCTGGTAGTACATCTATAGCTTCCTTATTTTGCCCTGTGAGTTACCTCAGTCATAACTTGCACAGACTATCTTCTGTAAAGCTGAGCTGTAACTTAGACCATAAACCTATTTTTGTCCTGGGCTGCTTCCGAGCAAAGGCCAGTAGATTTGCAGGAGTATCTGTTTAAGCTTGATGCATTAAGGCATTCAAGATGGGAAAGGGAGATGTCTTTCTTACCGGGACACTTTTTTGTATTTTGGGGAATATTCAAATTTTCATTTTACTCAGAACACCATCTGAAAGAATGGAAAGGCAGCAAAACAAACAAATCTGATTTAATATATTTATGTGATAGATGTACGCACACAAAAGGCTGTATGCAAGGTTGCATAGGAATGCAAATAAGGATAGTAGTCTAAGCTTTTAGCATTCAGTTGTAGGAATGTGTGACTGTATCAGACTGTTTTGTCCATCCAACTAGACATGCTAGGGATTTTGGTTTGGGACCTTTTGCATATGAAGCCTGTCCTCTACCACTAACCCATAACCCTTCATTGATTTGGAATGGATGACACAGACGTGAGCTTGCATACCTGGCTGGGGTATCTAATTTCCTTCCTGGGAGCAGCTTCTTAGCCCTCATGTAATGTTGTTCCAGAGGGTTCTGGCTTTGCTTCGGAGCATGAAATGGTGTTTCTGCGGCTGCAGGTCCTTGGATGCATTAAGGGATTTTGGCAATGGCCCTTTGTGCAAGTCTATTGGCTGGAGCTTTTTAGTAATTGATTTAAAGCAGCAGTTTTCAAGCTTTCTACCTCCAGGGAACCATTTCCACATTGGTTTTTCTGCCACAGAACACCTTTGTGTTATGCATAAGATCCTGAGGGTACATAGCCAGTTTGCATGTAGTGCTAGGTAGCCAGTCCAATTCGGCCTTGTTCTGTGGGAACTGAAAGTGCACCCTAAAATATGCCTGACAGTTGTTTGTGGTTGCACGTAGCAGAACATTGCACTAGTGGACAGGTTGTCTTTCACAGAAGCTTGTCTACTGCAACTTACTTTGCTCTTCAATAAACCACTGAAAAACAGGGTTTGATGGAACATAGTTTAAAAATCACTAGATTGAAGGATACTACTTGGATCTAGAAATATTCTGCCTTGCATAGCCCCACTGAAGGAACTGAATGCTGGCTCCTTCAAGAGGCTTCTCATCATTTTGTTGGTTTTCTTGGATCTTCCTTAAACCAAACACTACAGAATTGGTGATGTTTTATGCCATCTAGCTGTATGCTTCCTTGTTCTTCAGGCCCTGGACCTTGTTATTTTGCCTGGAAGGGAATGCTTGGATGACTCTGCCAGCTGGCTGCATTGGCTATCGGCATCAAGCCTGGGATAACTGCTGCTCTTTTTTTCTTTTTTCTGCTCTCCACAGAGCCTTCTTCCTGCATTGGCTTGAAGGGATTTGTTTCTGAAGCCAGGGTACTGGGTGAAGAATCTTGATACCATTTACCAGATGTAATATGAAAATTACCCCTTCAGCTGTGCAGCCAGCTCTTGGCTGTGGTATTATTTTTATCTTATGACAGCCTCACAACAGTGACACATGTCCCCAGTGACAATAGAAGCTCGATTATTGTAATTCCTCCCCTGCAGGGCTTAAAGTAGGACATCTCCATTGCTTGCAGCTTGCTAGGAAAGCAACAGTCTGTCCTGATAGGAGCAATAGTGGTTGTGTCTGCCTCTCTCTCTCTCTCTCTCTCTCTCTCTCTCTCTCTCTCTCTTTCTCCCCCACCCCCACAGCTAAACAGGACTGTGCATATTCTGTGCTAGTGATAAAATCATGCAAATAGAATTGTGTGTGCATGTATAATTTAGTTGAAAATTCCTGGATTTTGGAAATGGTTTAGGCCAGGGGTCAGCAAACCTTTTCAGCAGGGGGCCAGTCCACTGTCCCTCAGACCTTGTGGTGGGGCTGGACTATATTTTGAGGGGGGGAAATGAACAAATTCCTATGCCCCACAAATAACCCAGAGATGCATTTTAAATAAAAGCACACATTTTACTCATGTAAAAACACGCCGATTCTTGGACCGTCTGCGGGCCGGATTTAGAAGGCGATTGGGCCGGATCCAGCCCCCGGGCCTTAATTTGCCTATCCATGGCTTAGGCATTCTTTCAATGGGTGGAATAGCAAGTGATGAAGGGCAGGGAGAAGAAGTGGAAGCCTATGCTGTTGATTAGGGTTGGGCAATATCTGGTTCCCTGCATTGTGATGTATCACCAGCTAAATATCACAATATACAGATTAGGGGTGGGCGATATTAGGTTTTCAGCATTGCAGTATATCACCAGCCAGACATCGCAGTTGGGCGATATACAAAGAGCTGCATTGGCCCCAGCCTGTGAGGCCCTGGGTGAGACTGCTTCTGCTCTCACTGCGCGGGAACTGAGGTGTTTTCACCCCAGCGCCCTGCAGGTTGGGGCCAACACAGCAGGCTCCTGCTTACTGCTCAGATGGAGGGAGCCCTGTGACGAAGTGTGACAGGCTCTGTTTGCAAGGCTCCCTTCGCTGGCAAGCTACGAGGGACGGGCAAGAGGCCTCCTTTTATTGGGAGAAAGATGTCGCTTGCTTGTCCCCCCCCCCCCCCCCGGTCGCCAGTGAAGACAGAGGGATCCCTGAGAATGGAGACTCACTGCTCCAATCACAGGGATCCTTCGCCTTCCCTGTCAAGGGTTGAGGGGCAAGGAAGCAGCCTCCTTTTCCTAGGAGAAAGTGGTCACTTGCTCCCCCAACCCCTTGATGGAGGGATCCCTGCAAACAGAGCCTGACAGGTTCTTTCATGAGGGCTCCCTTTTCTGGCATGGCCCTCTCAGCCTCCCACACCCTACGGTAGCTGAGTGAGCCCAAATCCTTTTCCTGCTAGCAGGAGAAGGATTGGGGCTGGTCAGCTGGGGAGTGCAAAGCCTTATTTCTCAGCCTCTTGAATCTGTTTAGAAAAAAACAAAAAGTTCATGGTATCGTGTTCTTTGGCAACCTTTTGGATACATGTGGAGACATGTTCTGTTCATCGGAATGGTTCCTTTTCAAAGCAATTGCCTCAGTGCCTTTTGCGCAACCCCTCAGTGTGTTTCTTCATTTGCGGTTTTTATCTTGGTACTTGATATGCGTAAAAGCTGGAAAGGTTTAATCAACAGCACCTTGCAGGCCTTTGCTGTGCCAGCAATAACTTGTCCGTGGTTCATATCTCCACAGAAGGGGGAGGTGAATGGGTGCAAGATGGCAAACATGGACTTCGGGCTTGATAATCTTGTTGCCAATGCAAGCTGGCTTAATAAGGTGTGTGTGTGTGTGTGTGTTGTCCCCCCCCCCCCTCGAGCCTCTTCCCTAAGTACTGGTACATTTGAACAGTGTTACATGTGTGTATATAAATTGAGGCTTTGGCTGACAAAATATTCTGTAAAGATTTTACTCTGCTCATGTATAATTTGCTAGACAAAAATGCATGTTAGGCTGGAACCCTAAGCCCCTTTATAACTCTTTTTTTAAAAAATATTTCAACGGGGGCTTGCTTCTGAGCAGTGTTAGAAACTGAGGTAGAAAAGCTAGGAGCCAAATAGCTCCTGGGACCCCTGGGTTGTGAGCATCAAAACAGAATGCCTAGTCACCTTTGGGGGTGTGTGTCGGCAACACTTTTTATTAATAAGAATGAACTAATACACAAGTTACATAAATGACACATCATTAATATTGTATTTTTAACAGAAATTGTTAATACATGTTTAATTTGGTGTTTACAACAATAATATTGGTACCATACTTCAGTTTTCAAAACACACAACCCTTTATTGTTAAACTTCTTAACATATTGTCTATCATTAACATATACTTTGAGGCTTCAAAGCACATACATTTCAGTAATCCTTGAGTGTCAGCCAGGTGCAAAAATGGAACCTGACTTCTTGAGGTGCTTGCAAATGGATAATCTTTAGGCACAAAATGCACCTGGCACCCTGCTAATTTCGATGTGCAACTTAATTTTCTAGATCACTTTTTTAAAAAGAAAATTTAACTATACACAAATCCTGAGGCTAGATGAGGTTGAATGCACACTGCTTTTTGCTGTTCATGGCAAGAATAGGGTCAGTGCAATGCTGGAGCTTGAGAAGTGAGGCTTGATCCTCTCCGTCATGAAACTGAAGCACTCTTAATGCCTGTTTTCACTGCCATAACTTTAACTTGGTCACTTTCCAACAGCTTTGCATTTAACACTTTCAAAACTGCCTTTGGAAAGTAAGTGGTAGCTGCTGTAGTGTCAGGATCGCAGAACAGGTTCCTTCCTGGAATAATATTTTGTATATAGGCTCATTCTTAGGGTGGGAGTTACAACATCTGAATATTCAGCAAGGAGATGGCTTAAGGAACCCTTAAGAAGAACACACCCCTCCTCTTCACATACAGTAAAAATATTAGTTAATGTTAATTATTTCCAAATAGACTTTTTGGCTCAAGACTCACTGTTACACAGATTTTCCTACATCATGTGGCTTGGTTAATAATTACCATTTTCCACAATAAACAAATGGCATTCTATCATTTCTCTAATCAAAAGTGTATTTCAGTTTCTAGGCTTCAGAAATCTTAACACCCCCCCCCCCAAAAAAGATAAACTAATTTTACTACCTCAGTAAGCTAATCACACTACCTCAGGAGGTACATCTCTTTAAATTAATGTGTCTTTAATGAAAGGAAAGAATTTATACTACACACTCTTAGGACATGGTTTTTAACTGATGCACTTAGAGCAGAGGCTGTGACATGATGCAGACACTATTTCAGCATTGTTTAAGAGATTGGAAGCACCTTCCAAGCTTGTATGCTACTTCATTCTTCATGTTCTCTCATGATTTTCAACTTTGCCCTTTTTTCTTTAAAGTAGTCATGGTGCAGCTTTGTGTCTGCACTGGTGTGTGTGCTTAGCCTGGTTAATTGTAAACTGTACTGTAGTTTGCTGTTATGGCTAGATTGAAGTCAGTTTGCAAAGTATAGTCTGAGCTAGCAATGGTTTGTGAGAATGGCAGTACAGATGTGCAGCCTCTGGAAACAAAGGCAGGGTTTTTTTGGGGGGAACAATAAGGTAGGGAGAAGGAGCACTCAAGCTTCTGAGTTATTATTTCCCAATGGTGGTTTGGAAATGGAGCAACTTTTATATCTATACCAAGTTTGTGTTACACATAATGGCAACTGCATAGCCATTATGCTGGAACAGTTTATCAATCCACCCTTCCAAAAAGGGAAGGTTCCAGTTCATAAACAATAAAAGTAATGAAATAAGAACCTGGATTTATATCTAATCCTTGATTTGTTATCAAATGAGAGTTTCCAGCTGTGTCAGTTTGGAGAAGCTGATACGTTTAAATCTCTTCACAGATAACTCCGTGTGCTGATGTAGGATGTGGAAGTTAGAGTACAAAGTGCAGTTTTGGACTTTGCCATCTTTTAATGTGTGTGTTTGCTGTTGCTCAAAACACTTGGACTATGTTTGGAAGTCTGTTGAAAATGGCATCCCCCCCCCGACATTTATTTATTACTCCTCTCTAGGTTAATCATACAGCTATGGTTTTGATGCTTTTTCTGATGTTAAAGAAAATTGAAGGAAAGAAATTGTCATATTTCTTGGAAACATTTCCTTGTTTGATGCCATCTTCTATGAAGTAGTAAGTTTGGAGCTCAATATTTGACTTGAGCTTGTTAAGCAGAGTTTTTTTTTAAGTTTACATTTTAGCTTGTCAGCTACTCTAGTTTTGTAATTTTTCTTGTAATGCTTAGCAAGGTGCTGCTACAAGCAAGTGGCCTTGGGTAGCATTTATAGTAATTTTCAAACTACAGTAATACCTCGGATTACGAACGCGATCCGTTCCGGATCGCAGTTCGTAACCCGAAAAGTTCGTAAACCGAACGTGACCCAAAGCGCCATTTTGCGCAAAGCGTGGTTTTCACGATTTTTGCGCTTTGCGCATGCGCAGACCGTGCGTGCCGCCTCTGCGCATGCGCGCGGGGCGAAAACACTTCCGGGGTTGTGCAGTTCGTAACCCGAACTGTTCGCAAACCGAGGTGTTTGTAATCCGAGGTACGACTGTATTTAAAAGGCATGTTTCAATTGGTTTCAATCATATTCCTTTTGTCTTCACCAAAATAACAAAACCATCACTGCACCTTTCCCCTGCTTTGGCAGCCACAAGCAAATGGTGAGTACATTCTAGGTATACCCTGAATTCATGAAGCCTCAGCAGGCCACCTGGTCAGTGCATTGACTGCACACCATACAGATATGTTGCAGCATTTTAAAAAAAATCAGAGCCTGCCCAGGACATTTGCTGCCTAAGGTGAAGAAGATTCAAAGTATGGAAGATGAATGACAATACTGTCAGTGGAATGGTTTCATCCACTGCAACTCAGAGTAGCAAGTTAGCTTTGGGGGTGCAGGAGTCAGACCACATGGCATGTGTAGCTTCATTTTCCAACAGAAATATAAGGCTAGGGTACTCAGGAAGAGCAGCTGTGGAGCTCTCACTACTGCCCCCACTTCCAGGTACCTACCACCTGAGGCAGTTGTCTCACTTTGTCTCATATTTGGACTGGCCGTGTTTTTAAAACATGGAACTTCTGGACCAACAGGTCAATGTGGAATGGGTTCAATAAAGTTAGAAAGTTTGAATGCTACTGCTTTAACTCCTAAGTAAATTACAGTATACATGGTGTAAAGAATAATGAGGAGGAGATTGCAAAAAAGCAAAAAAAAAAAAAAACACACACACACAAACAAGTGAGCCCATATCCTTGTTAGGTTATGGTGTGTGGTTTATAGTGTGTGTGGTGGTGGTGGTGGGATACAGTATGTGTGCCTATATGTCAGGTAATGCTAACTATGCATAGGGCTGGAGGGCTGTGTGGGAAATTTGCCACCAGGGTTTTATGCATCAAAATTTTAAGACACCTGGGATTTTCCTAGCCATAACTTTTTAAACCTTTCCTGTCAGTCCAGTTCGATCACATGAAACCATGTGGTCTGCCTAGGATAGGATGACCTACTCTGACAGGCAGCAATTCTTCAGGAATGTCAGACTGACATAGTTCTATTCTTGTTAACTGAGGTCCTTTTGAGTGGAGAATTAAGTCTTAAACCTTTTGTCCGTAAATCATCCACTGAACTGCAGTATTGATACTGTACATCCTGTAAGTTACCACATTTCCCCTCTCTTATGAGCTAGTGAAGAAAGCACTCAACAGTCCTTGCAACAATTTGAGTACTGTGGGATGCTGTTGGAGCATTTGAAGTGAGATCTTTATGTAATTCTCCTTGGTTATTATAATAAGCTTTATGTCTGTTATTTTTTGGAGTTACATATGTTGAGTATTTGCAGGAGCCATAATAGGAAGGCAGGAAAAAATGTTACCTCCTCCTCTTCCCTATTAAGAATTTACCACATTTTTTTAAAAAAAATCTATACTATACTGCTGCAAATTCTCCTGTAGAATCAGTTTTCTTCACATTCAGCAGAAAACTCAGATCGTTGGCTGCAGAATGTCTGGAATACTGAAGCAGGTATTAGCATGCTAGAAGTGTGTCTATGTATGTGGGCAATAATAAACATCAAGAGGCTCACTTTTAAACACACATTTCACTCTCTCCTTTATCAAATGTTCTTTGCCTGTGCTTGGTACTGTACCTGCTGCTGCTAAACAAAACAATGGACAATATTACATTTGGTAATAAAATGGTTTCATCTCTTTTCTGCCTTCCCATTTTACTGGAATATTAGTAAAATATCTGTCTGACATTATGATGGATGCCGGTAGAAGGAAGAACCCTTGAATGGTCTCTAGGAACAGCTGTATTTGTGTGTGTGTGTGTGTGTGAAGTAGAAGGCGAGCTTTTGCTTTATAAGCCCAAGGTCTGGCATAGCAGGTAAGTTTCTTACCCTTCAGCTTCATCCTAGCTTTTCCTTGTACAGTGGTGCCTCTGGATACGAACGGGATCCGTTCCGGAGCCCCGTACGCATCCAGAGCAGTACTTACCTGAAGCACCAAATCTGTGCATGCTCTCCGCACGATTCGGCGCTTCTGCGCATGTGCATGACATCATTTGCCGCGTTTGTGCATGCGCGAACCGCCAAACCCGGAAGTCACCCGTTCCGGTACTTCCGGGTTCGGTGCGTACGTATCCCGTGTCGTACGCCACCTGAAGCATACGTAACTAGAGGTATGACTGTATTGCTGTCAGATGGATTCATTAAGGGATGAGTCTGCAGAGCCATGCCTTGCATTCAGTTTCTTGGTCACACAAATATGTGTCAAAGAGAAGCCAGGAACAGGCTTATATCCATTATTTATTTAAGCAAAACCCTCCCAAGATCAGGAATATTCTCTATTTATCAGAGAATTTATTTACCTTAGCCTGTGTTTGGACAACCAATATGTCAATCACTGTGTCATGAGATCCACATGGAACTGAGTTGTATGAAGGGATCTGGCAGGCTATTGCCTGCTGGGCTCTTTGCCAGTAACTCTTGATGCAAAACATGTTGTCTCTTATACTGAGCTCTGTTGGCCCCCCTTTTTTAGACACTAGTTTATGATGGAGTACCAGGGGCTTCTATTTACTTAAGAGCTTGTTCAACTGCCATAAGCCTTCCCTAAGCTGAGAAGAATGGTTTGAGCCTTCCTGGGTTGTAGCTAAAATTGTTGACTGGCAAGTTGTAGCACTGTCAATCAACCCCACTAAGGAACTGAGCACTTCCTGATGCAGTGATCTTGGTCCCAGTTACTTGATTGGTTGCTGCCAGCCCAGCAAATATATCAGCAATATCTGGTTGGGGGATAAGTGAAACAGGAAATAAAATGTGTGCTTCTCTCTCCTAGGGACTTGTTGCACCTGTCTAGGGTAAGCTAAGAATCTTAGATATATAGTTCTCTATTCTTTTTGTAGCTTAAAGGAGCTGCATTCAAGGCTTCTTATCTACTTCCACTCACCCCTGTATATTTCTTAGGGATCTGCTTTACAGGAACTGTTGCCTGCCATATTTTAACTAGAGGTTGCTGCAGGCACATCTTAAAAGAGTTTGTGCCTGTACCTGTAACCCAACAGAGAGAGGAGATGGAGATAGAGCTGGGTATAAAATAGGCCACAGCTTTATTGCATTGAAACTTCTGAATGTTACTGTAAAGAAGGCAGGATGAAGGAGTTGATTTTGACAAGATGAGCTGCCCAGGCCAACTCCTGAGTAACCCTTGGAGAAAGGATAGGCTTGTGGCTACAGGTTATGTGGACTGATCCTACAACCATATTCTTCACACACCCCAAAGAAGAAACCCCAAATTTGAATGCAGAGGTAACTAATCATATCTGCAATGGAACTGGCTGTTGCCCAAAGCTCTGACTCCCTTGTGTTGGGAGTGTTGTGTGAGGAGCCCCACTCTGTGCCACCATGGCACAGCCTCGGCCCATTGTCAAAGCACCACTGAAGGCGAGCAGTTCCTTCTGCTTGCCCAGTACATTTTTGGGCAGCTGTGTAATGTTGAAATAGATGGCCCTACTACCTAAGGTGAACACAAAGCATATGCCATCTTCATGGGAGTCCTCCACATACCGTATTTTTCCACATATAAAATGCTGTATTTTCCCATGTACAAGACGCCCCCTACTTTTGGGGACCCCACATTTAGAAAATGGGCATATGCACTATCCGTGTATAAGATGCCCCCAGATTTTTAACCTTATTTTAAAGTTTAAAAAAACCCTAGTCTTATACACGGAAAAGTTAGGTACCTTGAATGAAGTCAGCACTCCATGCCATTCTTGCTAGTTGAGTGGTTCCAACCAACTGAGCTTGACACCCAGAACTGCTGCATATGCTTCTTCAAGGCTGCACAGACTAGGTCAGTCTTCTTGTTATCCTTGCAGAGCTGGATTGCAATAACTGCGGACTGTTCAGGCATGTATCAAGTAGCAGGTTCCTTGCCACTGTCACAGCTTATTGGCCCACCAAGTGTCTAGAATCCTTTGCAAATGTATCTGAATTGAATGGGATTGTAGCATGTTAACAGCTTTAAAAAGTATGCCATGTCAATGTGACTTGCGTTTCCAAAAGTGTTCTGAAAGGGTGAGTTCAGAAAATAAAAATGCTTGGCTTATGTGAATTTCTCCTTATTGGACTGTTCTTGATAGTGTGTGAGTGTGTGCACATGCATAAACACACGAGCAGCTATTGAACTCTAGTTTTGTAGCAAATTTTTGTGTGGCTTGGTTTTTTAATGAGATGTAAGCTTTTAAGGGGTACAACACCCCTTGCATGTGTTAATGGGCTTTCACATGTATGTGCCCGTATGGAGCTCTGAGCTGTTGCTACTTTGACATCTTTAGAATTTTTTCTCCCCTTTGTGATCACAGGCAATTGAGATCCCGAGGATGAGATTGTCTGTGTGTTGACATCGCCAAGGGCAAGCACGTTAACTCCTCCCACTGCTGTAATTTTCAGTGGGTTTTTAGGGAAGGAAATATGTTTCTGTCGTTTGGGCAAATGGGCAGTATTCCTTGTCTTCCTGTGTTGTACTTGATGTGATACAATCAAAAACGGTGTGCGCATTTCACGGGGTTGAAAAACATGACCCTATTTCAGTTTGTTTTCAATAGTGTTAAACACTAAAGAATTTGTAACAGTATCAATAGTACCTGACTCCTTTTTTTAATTAGGAAAAAATAATCTCTTGGCAACAGGAATTCAATATTCTGCCACCTATTGAAAAAAAAATATGATTTTGAACAAGTTGTCACTTGTTTTCCATTTAGCAACCCTTGTCTTTATCCAGAATCTCAAGGTACTCTGTTAAATACTATTTTATAGCATGTCCTGACAACCAATCTAGACAGTAATAAATAAATACTGTACTGTAACTTCTAAGAAGAGGTATGTGTGTATGTGTTTCATTCTTCTGGATTAGGTAGTGGAGAAAAAAGCCTTCTGGAACATACCTAAAACCTCTGCAATCGCTCATCCAGAAAACATATATTAAATGTTCTAATCTATTTCCAAAAAACATGAGTTTTGCAAAGCTACGTTCTCATATACACATGTGTGCACCACAAGGGAACTTGGCACAATTTTTTTCAAACATGTGACACCCCCTCTTCCCAAAGAATGGTGTATTAAATTATTCCTGAAGGCGCATTTCAACTTAATCTCATTAGATCTATTCCGTGCCTTGAAGGTGAAGTAATTCTCCTTTTTTATTTTGCAAGATGGGTACTTCTTCCATCTGATCATTATTTTGTAGTTATATTTTGAGTCAGTCTCCTGATTCTTTTAATGGTGAGGAGTTTGTGTTCCCTTTGTGTATGTTGCTCTCCGTTATTATGGAGAGCTGTGTACTCATCAGGGGGTGAATAGACCCCCACAGAAAGCATCAAGTTTTGCTTGTGTCCTCCAGATAATTATAGTTGTGCAGTGGTTTGCTGAAAGGCATGTTCCTATGGACAGCTAGTTAGGGCAAATAAAGAGCTTATGTAGGGCTGACTGCACTGCTTTCTCATGAAAGACGCCTTTCTCTTGAAGACTAACTAAACCCTTTTTAGGGTGAATGGTGGTCAAAGACAGCAACTGGATTAATGATTTAGTACTCCAGGATATGGTTTCATGATTTCAGGTTGACACATTTTAAACTTGTGGTGTCACAATCATGTTTATCCCTGTGATGTCCCTGCTTGGTAGGTTGCAATTATCACCAGGGAGTGGCTTGCCTAGTAAGTCCACTTGAATTGCTCAAGTCCATATTTTAAACATGAATTCTAAATCGGAAGCATCTCCTGCTGAGTTCAATGCAATTTACTTTCTGCTAAATATGTTTACGTAGAATTGATCCCTTAATCCAACTTGTGTTTTGGATCGTTACAAATTTTGCTGTTAATCTCATGCATTCCTTTTATGGTGGTTTTTTGGGTGCTAGTTCTGCTTTATCTCTCTCCATGCAATGAGAAGTCTGCAATGCAAACTTCCTGGCTGTGTGTAAGAAGTGAATACAGTATATATTCTTGAATGCAGAGTCTCCCTTGACAACAAATCTCTTGTTTGGCACAGAAGCCATACATTATTTGTTATCTCTATTGACTGACTGTGAAGATGCCAGATGACTTGGGAGTGTGTGTGTGTGTGTGTGTGTGTGTGTGTGTGTGTGAGAGAGAGAGAGAGAGAGAGAGAGAGAGATGTTGAGTTCCAGAATAGGCAGTATTAGTTTAGTTCTCTAATGTCTTTGGCCTGCTGCAGAACTCGGCACTACAGAAAGTAGACTCTGTTCCTCTGTTAAAAAAAAGGGGGGGGGAGGTCTTAAGCTATATTGAGTTTTGAACCAAGCAGAACCTGTGCCCGCTCTGAAGCTTGGCATGAGATGAGGACCTCATTTTGTTCTCTGCTTTCTTTTTTTGGAGAAGGAGCATCTGTGTGCTGTTTGGTGTTTTACATCACTGGGGTATTTGTCCTCACATTTGGAGCTATGGAGAATCTGCACAAGGGTCTTTGACCCTGAATGCTGAATGGTCGTGGCCCCTTGATTCCCTATGGCTGAGGTTGTCTTAGAGATCCACTGTGATAAGTTTTAAGGCATTGTTGTGAATCGTTGAATCCTTTGCAGCTGTTCTTGAAGGAAGAAGACAAAACAAGCGTCTTAAGTATCAATGGAAACCAAACAGTTAAGACAGGAGGAACTTCTCCAGGGATCCTGTCCATATTGTACATCCCTTTCATCCTTGGAAAGTTGAGCCTGTATTATAATTGGGCTTTGTGAGTTCATGGTTTTTGTTGTTGTTGTTTGGTTTATAGTACTGCCCCATAATCAAATGGAACCATTGTAGCTGCAAACATCATAGAACACAGTATCTTCTGTTGGTTTGCATGCCTTTATTATTTGAGCCTTAATGATGTTGCACAGGCACACCGCTTTAGCTCTTTGTGGTCACTTCCTGAACATACTTAAAATGTGAGTCAGAACAGAGACAAGTCAGGAGTAGCCCTATTATAAAAGTGGACTATACTGGCAGGTGACCGGGCTGTACAACCTGCATTGAAAAATATATGCCAAGAAAAGCAGAATCTTGCACAAGAAGAGCTTTGTTGGGTCAGACCAATAGTCATGTGTTGGGGATGGGAACCCTTTTTCAGCCCAAGGGCCACATAGTAGTAGTTGGCAGGACCAGAGGCAAAAAGTGGGTGGAGCAATGGATATGACTCTTTCCTTTGTACTGTAGGCTACATGCCAGCCACACCCACATTCCACTTCATTTTCCATCCAGGCAAGGAAGAGGCATTATCATAATTTAAGAACACATTCCAGTCAAGCAAAAGCACTCAAAGAAGTTGTGGAGCATGGCTGCTGAGGGGTGTGGGCTGGGGAGGAGGCACGGTAAAGGAAGAATCCAGAGAGCAAGAAAGACCTGGAGGGCTGCATTTGGTTCCTGGGCCTGAGGTGCCCCACCTCTAGCCTATCTAGTCCAACATCTTGTGTCTTTGTAGTGGTGAACAGATACTCATTAGTAAAGCTTGAAGGCAGTATACCTCTTCCATTATTGATCCCCAGGAGCTGCCTCCCAGTATTATATTCTGTGCACCTTCTGAATTGGGGCATACAACCCTGCATGGGACTGAGTGATGAATCTTGGATTTTATTCTGAAGAAGCCTTTCGAAAACTGGCTGACATTTTGTGTGAGTGTGTGTTTAGGTGTTCGTATGACGATCCGTGCTCTCTTAATAACCTCATGTGAGCTTACCCCCATATAAATCTGACAGGCTTCATTATTGGATTCTGGTAGTACTTATCAGTGTTGCCAAGTTCAACCCACTCCTTGGTACATCTAAGTGTTGATCAACATGGATAGAAAAATTTGAACCTTTATTATCCAACCTGGAGGCAATAAAATGGGTAGGCTGCTCAGAAGAAAGAAATCCTGATTGACTTATCGGTTGCCTTTTCAGCCAGACATCCGCCTTCTAAAGTTGCTGCTGGTAAATTCATGTAATAGACATTGAACTCAAAATTCTTCAGATGGCAGCCAGCCACCTTTTTAAAGTGGTTATGTGATACATACAGGTGAAACTCGGAAAATTAGAATATCGTTGAAAAGTGCATTTATTTCAGTAATGCAACTTATTATTTTTCTTTTTCTTTTAATTTTTACAAATGCTTGCTTTTGAAAATTCCACAGTAATAAAACAAATAGTTACAATAACACAAAAATAAACATCGCTATTACATTTCATTAATTACATTCCATTTATTATTGACCTGCCTAATGACAAATAATTACAATTACAACAAATAAAGGCTTGACATATCCTGCTTTGCATGTCATGCATCTATCTCATATATTGGTTTCACCTTTTAAGTTGCATTACTGAAATAAATGCACTTTTCAATGATATTCTAATTTTCCAAGTTTCACCTGTACTCTTGCCTGGGAAAAGGCACAAGGCATTTAACTGTAGTGCTGCAATCTGACTGAAAGAAGTCTGTTAACATGGAAACAATATCTGATGTGCATGATAAAAACACATTGTGGAAGTTTCTTTCAGGTTAAACTTTATTTTTTTGTCGTCTGGGGAATACATCAAATGGATTCAAAATTGGCATTACGTGTTCTGGGGAAATGCAGGTTTTGCTACTGTCTAGAGTTTCTACAAAGTCTATGCCATTTGCTCCTAATTGTAGATCTTGATGTGGGCACTTGTACTCCTGGAATCCATAGGACAGACACTTCTTCCCTGTTGTCTGAGTGGACATGTGCAAACGTTAGAGACTTCAGCTGATGTCATTGTCTAATCTTTGTGAAAGCTGAGTTTGTGTAGGTATATTGGAATGAACAGGACAGTAATGACAAACGACATCTCTTAAACCTCTAGTGTTTTGATGCCTATCTCATTTGTATTTCTGGCTGTAGCAAAAGTTCACCATGGTTGTGTGTCATGCTCTACAATTCTCTATAATTCCTACAATTCCTGAGTTGCTTGGTGTTGAGGTGGGTCAGGTTGTGAACCCTCCTCACCACTGTTCCCAAGCGCAGTAGTTTCCCCCCCCCCCAAGGCTGACATTTATGTGTTTCTGTATACAGACTTGTAGGCTTAACTGGGTCAGAACCACATTCTGTCTAGTCATCTTCTTTATTACTGTAAATTATAGGGGGTGGAAGGAGGTCGCATATCAGATGAACTATTGAAGTGGGTGGGGGGAGCACAACTCCTGCTGCAGCAGTGCAGTCAGTGAGGATCAAGTCAGGGTGTGTTAGGTTGTGACCTCACCTCAAAACTATTCCCAAGTACAGTACTTTTACTCATAAGAGTGTATAGCAACCATTCATTCCTATTAAAGAAAGCTAAACGGGCATTATTGGAAGTGATATGGCAAGGATGTCCTGTCAAACTCTGACGCCCAATTGTATTTCTTCTTCGTCATTGTGGCAGAAGAGTGAATGGAATAGAGTGATTGTCAATAGGGGAGTGGAGTAGAATGTGAGGAAGAGAATGTTGGAAATTATTACTGAAGAAGAGAGTGGTTGAAAGGATGGATAGAAGGAATTAGATGAGCAGGATAATAAAAACATATGTAAAATAGTTTGCATATTTATTAAGGAGTGTTAGGATAGAACTCTTGTAAGACGCCCAGAGTGGCTGGGGAAACCCAGCCAGATGGGCGGGAGGATGATAATAATAATAATTATTATTAATAATAATAAATGTATAAAATGGCTTCTTGTTCGTCATGTAATGTTCCTTAATTAAATGTGGGTTAATGTTTCAACTGCCTGTGTTCTGATCTGGATAGATTCTAAGAGTTAATTTTCCACCCCTCACTCCTACCTACTTGTGTGAATGAATATATGAAGAGAGCTTTGTTCCTCTTAAGTAAGTAGGTATTTAAAGGGAAGTCAGGCTTCTATGGAGTATCTGAGGAAGTGACCTAGTGACTACTGGGGCCAGGCCTTTTTAAGGGGTTCCTGGAACATCACAGTCATGTTCTAGTATGACAGGACCCACTTGTTGTTTAGTTTATATGGGGCCTGAACCTGTGTGTGGCAAATACGTCTAAGCCTCTGGTTGAGTTTGATGGGCATGTCGCACATGTTCCATTAAAACCAAAGTACCCAGCTTGGGCTAGATGGTGCCTGTAATAATAAAAATTAAGAAGACAGGTCCTTTTCCCCAAAGATAATGCATACTAAACTTTGACAGCAGGAGTGCTCTTACAGTTCATTGACAGAGGAAATGACTGGCATGCAGAAAAACCCAGGTCCTGTCCCTGGCATCTGTGGTTAAATAGAAAGGTCTTTTAAGAGCAGCATGAGGTCTCTATCTGAGACAACAGAGAGCTCCTAATTGGGTGGCCTGTATTTGGCTTGATGGGCCATTTTCTGTCTTTCTGTAAGACTCCTCAATATGTTTATGTTGAAGAAGCCTTAGGGGTACTCTTAAATGTAATGTATGAAGTGACCTTTTAGTCAGTACTAATGTTATTGCTGTTATTGTTGATGGCGTTCTTTTTCCTTTCACCTCCACTGAAAGCTGGCTGTTAACTTTTTTTTACCTCCCATGCTTGCAGATGAGGAAGACGGTGTATGGGAGAATGGGCTTTCCTATGAATGTCGCACTCTGCTGTTCAAAGCAATTCACAACCTGGTGGAAAGATGTCTAATGAACCGGAACTTTGTGCGCATCGGGAAATGGTTTGTGAAGCCTTACGAGAAAGATGAGAAACCTATAAATAAAAGGTAGGATACCTTGTGCATTTTCCTCCCCCTTTTCCTTCCCAGTGTGTTTTTTACTTGCAGCTTCAGGATAATGGTTATTTGTTTTGTACTACAAATAGAGAACGGTGAACTGATTCTTCATGCAAGTGCAGATCTCATGTGGTGATGGAATAGACTTCCATATGTTTGTAATTTTCTAAAATAGAATCTTCCTCTACACAGCTATCCTTGTGCTTCTATCATTCCTTTTTATATTTGCTTGTTCTGATACTGATGGAGCCAGGATTTTACTTCAGTTGTTTCTTGTCCAGGCTGCTGCTGGCAGCATAAAAGTACAAGGTATAACCCCATGTAGAAGAGCTACAAAGATCTTTGGTAAAATACTCTTTCAGAATATAGACAATGATGGTGTAGCCATTAAAAATACCCCAAAACAACAGTGGTATAAAACACTTCGTTAAGACCAACTAAAAGTTGCAAAATTGGAAGCTTTAGAGTTCTACAGCACTTTTAAAACTAGATACTAATGCCTTGAAACATCTCTCTTGTCTTCTCCAGAAGACAATTTTGAAGGAACAGGGAGGAAAGAACTGGAAAGCTTTGTGATGGCTACTTTGTGATGATTTAGTTGACTCTAATAAAAGGTGATAGATATATCACCTTTTAAGAAATGCATGACAGTGTTTTCCTCTTCTGCAGCATATTGTGTGAATTTTGTTGTTGACTGACAAAATGGTGAGCTGCAGCAAGGCTTGAAGAATGCATATTGGAATACTTCATTACTTTTTTTGTTTCCAGAGACATATTATTTCAAAACTGTAGTTGTTTTGCTTGGTGCCTACACCATTCTTCTTGCAGAAGTGGAATGGCAGGCGCATGTTTCTAAAGATGCAGGGTATGCTTGCCAATGAATCCCATTTGGCCATGGGTCCTTGGCCCATGTGCATTGTTTAGAAACAGCACCTGTCATTCACACCATATGCTTGCTAGGGGGAGAATTTAAGTAGCTGCAATGAACATGGTTGCTTTTGCAATACCCTCTTCATGGAGATCCACCTGGCATTCTCATATAATTTAGGCACCAAGCAAAATCACTCCTGTTTCCCTATGTAAGGTTTGCTAATGTCTGCTCATTTTAACTCAGAGCAGTTTTAATTTTAGTGCTTAGTTTAACCATTTGTTGCTGTTTTAGTTCATGTTGGTTTGTATACTTTATTTTCTTTTTTCCCCCTGTTACACTTTTATTCTTATCCTCCCACGGAGTACAGTCGTACCTTGGTTTTCGAACAGCTTAGTTCATGAACAACTTGGAACTAAAATGTCGCAAACCTAGAAGTAGGTGTTCCAGTTTGCGAACTTTGCCTTTGGAAGCCAAACGTCCAGCGCAGCTTCTGATTGGCTGCAGGATGCTCCTGCAGCCAATCAGAAGCACCTTCGTTTCTGAATGTTTCGGAAGTCGAACGGACATCCGGAACACATTCTGTTTGAAAACCAAGGTACGACTTTATAAATTTGCTGAAGGTGTGGGATGTAAGTTTGAAGCAGCTTTCACTTGTATGTGTTCTTTTGTTTGTTTGTTTTCAGAATGTATTGAGTACAAGCTCCTTTTTAACCCCTGAATATTATTTTAATCCCTGTACTGTATTCTGTTCTGGTGAAAGTTCTACTGTACCCTGTGCCAGTTTTAGTCTGACAAAGAACAACTCAAACAATAGTGTGTTTCTTTACTAATAAATTCATGGAGGATTAGGCTGTCAATGTCTACTAGTCGTGATGGTTATTTTACCCAGTATCGGTGGCACTGTGCCTCTGAATATCAGTTGCTGAGGATCAAAAGCAGGAGCGAGCTATTGTGTTTATGTCCACTTGTGGACTTACAAAGCCCACTGTGAGAAATGACTGCTGGACAAGTATTCTCAGTTTGGTTTAAGTTGGCAGTGTGGTGTGCTGCTTGCAGCCAGAAGTCTTGTTTATGATTTTGTCTGGTTGTTAACTGTGCAATTCTTTTCAAATATGTGTGGCGTTTTTAGTTGATGAAGCAGAATCTATGCATTTAAGAAGCAAATAGAATTCTAATACTGAAATCAAATGTGGTTCTTACAGCTGCTATAATATGTTATAGTCCCAGCATTTTGAACTATTCAAATTATCTTTAAAAATGACATCGCCTTCTAAATTTTGATAGACGTCTTTAGAATTGCTAGTGCTTGAAGGATGGCACCTGTTAGCAGCTCTTCAGAAGTGCTTTGTCAAATTTGTGTCTTAGAAGTTTGTGAAAAGCTAATTTGTTTTGGCACAACCAGCCAGATACGGTACAAATTATAAATGTACAGCTCTGTTGGCAAATACTAAGTAATATATTACTTTTTTCAAAATAAGTGCTAATTCTTATGAAGAGTTATAACTACTCTTTGCCCCAGATATTCAGCTAATGATTAATAAATGTCTGGAAATGTCTGGAATTTTCACTTTTCTGAGACACCTAAGCAACCTGTGTTAGATTCAGATCTTAACATAGGGCATCAGTTGCTTTTGAGTTTGGGGTTCATAATTCCTGCATTGCAGGGATTTGGACTATATGACCCTTTGGGTCCCTTCTAATTTTTCCCTCAAGTAGCTGTAGTAACTAGAGCACTGGTGCTTGGATGGGATATACTGTAATTTTCTAATAAGCTTTTTGAGCATAACTAGCATCATCATAGTGAGATGTGAAAGAGCAAGGCAGGCTCTTGCCAAACATATTGACTAGAATTCTCAAAGGCTGACGTTGGAAAGGGGGGGGGGGAATCACTTCAGATCTGGGACCAATCCCCCACTCCAGAACACCAGACCGCAAAGGAGAGATATCCCCTTAACGTTCTCTGAAAGTGAAGCATGTTTAATTGGAGCAGTACAAGAGGAGGAACTGCCTTAAACCACAGTGCAGATTCCACTTCTATTCAGTGCTAGCAGTAAGCTCAGTTCCATCTCTCGTCTTGGAGTGATCTGTAACACAAGTGGAAGATGTAACAGCGGCAACAAGGTCAAACAAGGCACAGGAAGACCTCCCCAATGTGGACCTTCCGTTATTGATTTTATGGACCTCCCTTTCCCTTTTATCCACCAGATCCTCATCAAATGTACACTGGTGCTACCGAAGTAATTTTTTAAAAACTGCAACTCCAGCAGCTCCCCTCGCAGCATAGGGATACTTCTGGCACTGAGAACAGAAGAGAAGCTATTTTGATTAGTCTGCTCCTTTTGCCAGTCAGCCCTTCTCTCCTGGACTGAGGCCATTGGTTATGAAACCAAATACTTCAAATGTGTATGCAAGTACTTATCTGAATACACACCTTTTTATTCCGGATTCCTCTGTCATAATTATAGTTAACTAGTATAGGCTATTTATTTTTAAAACATTTATATCCTGCCTTTTCACAATATAGACCTTCAAGGTGGCTTACAACAATTAAAAATAAATAAATTCGTAGTTTAACATCCAGCAGCAGTGAAGGGCATATTGATTGCTGTTGCAGGCTTGAGTGAATAGGACACACTTAGCATGGTGCCTAAAAGATAATGATAGCATCAGCCAAATGTGTTTGGGGAGGGGGTTCTATATCTGGGACGCTATAACTGGAGAGCCCTATTTCTAGTAGCCGCCGACCTAAACTTTGAAGGTGGGAGGATCTAAGGAAAACACTATGATCACTGGTTGGGCAAGAGATTCTTTGGGTACTCTGGTTCCAGACTGTTTAGGATTTTGTAAGTTAATAGTCCCCACGCTGTAAGCTTTCTTTGAAAAAACTGGGACAGGAGGATGTAAGAAGCTGCCTTATATGAAGTGAGAGACTCTCTGCCCATGTAGCCAATTGTTGTACAGTGGTACCTCGACTTACGAACGACTCGACAACTGAATTTTTCGACTTATGAATGGGGCAAATGACCGCACGCTTACAAATTTCTCGACATCCAAATGGAAACCGTGGCGGTTTTAGATAGGGTTTTTTCGACTTACGAATTTTTAGATGGGGTTGCTTCGACTTACGATTTTTTCCGTTTCCAGTGCATTCCTATGGGAAATCGTGTTTCCAATGGCGCTTTTTGACTTACGAATTTTTCGACCTATGAAGGTGCCTTCGGAACGGATTAAATTAGTAAGTCGAGGCACCACTGTATACCTAGACGGGCAGTGACACTCCAGGGTCTCTGAGAAAGGCTTTTTAAAACCATCTGCTGCCTGAATCATTTCGAACTGGGGGTGCTAGGGATTTAACTAGGGACCTTCTGCATGCAAAGTGGGTGCTTAACCACTGAGGAGGAGTTGTAGTTACTGCTCTTAGTTTTCTCTAGAACTGGGTGGTCCAGTATGCAGCCTGAGTGCCATATGTGGCCCTCAATGCCTTTTTTGGCAGCCCTCACACTGCCTTCCCAAAGTGGGGTAAGTGAGACTGGGCTTTGGGAAGGGGAAGTGATGGCTCTGACAAGGTCCTACAGTAAGACTACCAGACGTCCCCGTTTCCTGGGGACAGCCCCCAGATTTACAAAGTAGTCCCCATACAAAATCCATTGAAGTTGAAAAGTGTCCCCGGATTCATTGAATAATCTCTGGTAACCTTATCGTAGAGCCCACCTGTCTCCTTCTCAAAGGCTTACCCCTAAAATAAGACATACCTATAAAATAAACCATAGCAGGATTTCTAAGCATTTGCGCAATATAAGCCATACCCCAAAAATAAGACATAGTGATAGGCGCAGTTCTGGAGGGCCCCAAGGAAGAGGCGAGGCTTGACGCGTAATAAACAAATAAGACATCCCCTGAAAATAAGCCACTGTTGGGTTTTTTTAAAGGAAAAATAAATATAAGACGGTGTCTTATTTTCGGAGAAACATGGTATTAGCTCTTTCCTAGCTTCAGGAAGGAGGTGAGAGGGCTCCAGGACCCCTCCAGCAGTGGCAGACTTTGGGGTCTCAAATTTAAGCAGTGCACAGTGTGACACCCAAATTTGGCGCCCCCCACCCTTCTTCTCCCATCCTACATAATGGTTGCAGATCCCTCTGCGGTGCCCCTGAGGCTCCGGACTCAGTGCGACTGAACTGGTTGTGCTCCCCTAAATCCACCTCTGCCTCCTTCCCAAAACCCAGTGCCTCTTAGCCAACTTTTGGAAGGCAGCATGAGGGCTCTCTCTCTCTCTCTCTCTCTCTCTTCCTCTCTCTCTCTCTCTCTCTCTGTGTGTGTCAAATTTTGGCCTCGCTCCCCACCCCCCGCAACAAGCAGCATGCGGCCTGCAGGTTCTGTGTTGAAATACTGTACTCTTGCAGCCCACTTGGTATGAAAAGTTGGCCTGCCCTGCTCTAGAAGTATGAGTGTGTGTTTAACATAAAATTGCTTTCCATTGAGTGGTCTTGCTTCAAGTGGTGGCCTTTGGCTTTCAGCTAGATTTACACCTCTTGAGGATATGAAGATGCAACTGTCTCTTCCTCCTTCTACACTTGGTGCAGGAGTTTGGAGATCTGAATGCTTCAGGTACTTGCAAGGTATTAAAACACACACACAACAACAACCCACAGGCCTCTATAGCTGTTCCTATGAATATATGTTTTTAGAGTACATGAGGGTTTTGTGTGTGCATAGTCCTCTCATTCTGTGGTTTAATACCGTTAACTGTCACATTTAAAAAAAAAATTAAGGCCTTTCTTAAAAGGCAGAACCAGCTTTATATGTGTCAGCCCCTTAAGGTCAAATGGTTATAATTTCACCAATTCTGATGAGCACCTGATAAAGGAAATAACAGTTGCCAGCACCTACGCTCCCTGTGTGAAATGATAGAATATGATGACCTGACCTCTAAAATGAATAAATGTATTGAAGGCTGCATAGACTGCTTTCTTTTTTTTATTAGGTAAAACTTTTAATGAATAATTCACTTATCACTGAAAGGGCAGAAATAATTAGCCTTTTAAGTATCTCTGCACTTAGTCTGCACCCTTCACATTTTCCCATTGACATGGCCTGAGGACATTCTTGAAGGAAATTCCATAGTGGGAGTCAGGCAGCTTTTCTTAAGTGTTTCGCTTGTGGTTTAATTTCAGCCACTTCTTTCTTGCATCAGCTCCAGCTGAGGAATACTGTACTTCTGCTGCTTGCAGGCAGGTCTGGGTTTGTGTGTGTGTTTTGTTTCCCAGAAAAAACCAGCTATACGAAGGCTTTTTTTTTAAAGGGGAAAAATGTAAAATGTGTGCAGACTCGTTTTATGGAAAAAAAAAACTTCGCAGAGGAGAGAGATCAAGACATGTCTATTTAGTACTTAATTAGATATTAAATCCACCCCACCCTGGGGGGAAACTACAGCTGCCTTTCCGGACTGAGCTGCTGTGCGCCACCTTATGGGCTTTCCCCATAAGGAAATTATTTCAGTACTATTTTATTCCATTAACGTGAAGCTGTTAATTTATTTTAGTGCAGCTTACTGTGTACAGAACAATCACTTTGCATGGAAGGAAAAACAAAGAGTCTTGTGGTACCTTAGAGACTAAGAAATTTATTAAGGCATAAGCTTTCGTAGGCTACAGTCCACTTCATCATATGCTTGAAGCGTTATCCTGATTCACAAGTAAGGTGGTGTTTGTGTGTCTGTGTGTGGAGTGCACACACAAAGTCACATACAGTGGTACCTCGGGTTAAGAACTTAATTCGTTCTGGAGGTCCGTTCTTAACCTGAAACTGTTCTTAACCTGAGGTACCACTCTAGCTAATGAGGCCTCCCGGTGCCGCTGCTGCCGCAGCCGCACAATTTATGTTCTCATCCTGAAGCAAAGTTCTTAACCCGAGGTACTATTTCTGGGTTAGTGGAGTCTGTAACTTGAAGCGTCTGTAACCCGAGGTACCACTGTACACCCCTATATATCAAGTTCAAGCACATATATTGGGGGGGGGTTAGTATAGGGATTAGAGGGAAATGAAATGCTGCTCACACTGTTCAAATTCAATCTCTCAACTGTGCACATATATTTGCAACTCAGATTAACGCTTCATACATTGTAGACTGTAGTACGCCAAAGCTTATGCCCTGATAAATTTCTCAAGTCTGCCACAATACTTGTTGTTTTTGCTGTAACAGACATGGCCCATGGAGGGCCGAAGTTTGGGGATGCCTGGGTTAAATGATCTCTGGCAAATATTTTTTTTTCCCATGTGCAGGCTTTCCATAGCAAAAGAATAGTATCTAGTGTACCCTGGAATATTTAGGGATAGATTGTGATTTGTTTGTAGATTACAGAAGGAGAGTCTCTTTGATTAGAAAATGAAAGTTAAATCAGATGTTTATCATGGCCAATGGAGTAAGTGTCAAGAATGGGTCATCTGCAGATCACCCTAGCTCTTTCCTCTGTTGCATAAAATTAAATAGTAACATAATGAATGAGCACAGCATGTGTTATGCATTCATAATTGAAACAATAAGCCTAGCCAAAAGTTAAAAAACTTTTTTTCAGCTAACTCTCCCTAATCAGCACTTTGTTTATGGGCAGAGCTCTTTGGGCATTATAAAATTATAAAACAATTCCTCCCTCCCAGTGTCTTAATACTGCCTCCCAAAAATTAAATAATGTAAGGAAAGAGTGTGCTATTGAATTGTCATGCCTTTCAAGCAGCAAGTACTGTAAAGCTTTGTGTTTGTTTGAATGTAACATTTTAAGCCACAATGACAGAACAATCTTACTTTAGGTGAGTGTGTGTAGGATTGCACCTGAGTGGATTTCATTATGCCTCCTCCACCATAATTTCAGCTACTTTTGGCTATAGGAAAAACTTTTCCAGCTACCGGTATTTGCACCCTAAATAAAATTAACATGCAGTTAGTCAACAAAAGGGAAAAAAGACATGTTTAAACATGCTGAATCTGCCTGGGAAATGTCAAATTGACAATATGGTACGTTGACATTTTGCTTTTATTCTGTATGATTCAAATTGATGGCTTACAACATGACACTCTGTGGTTGGTCCCTTGAAAAATTTTTTGATGTGATTTTAAAGTCCATACAGTAGTTGAAAGTAGTGGATTTGTACCAATCACAATCATTTTAGCATAAAATTCTTGAGGTTTTCTGCAGTCATGAGATTTAGAAACAAAACAACAACTGCAAGCTATAGCCTTGAGGTCTGCACATTGCTCATCTCTTTGTTTAAAATACTTTTGACTCCAGTACGGGACCCCAAACACATTTTCCCTTCATGACTTCAAAAATATAATTATTTTTAGTTGCAAAAAATCATTCAACAGGGAGTTCAAGAGTCATTTTTATTTGAAACTTGTTGTCACCCCAACCCCCCCAAAAGGGATCCTAAATCTAGGATTGTTTCAAAATTGCATGTTAGAAACTTGAGGTGTCAGGGGCCAAGCTTGTGACTTTATAGAGGAAAATATATTGAAGGTCCTCCCCAAAACTTTTTGCATATCTTTCTTCTTATTGAAACTGTGGCCCCAAACATACCCTCTGTTGTAGATGAAGTTGCAGGTTGCTGCACCCTAAGGCACCTAAGTTAGGTTTTGTTTGTTTACTTACAGTGTTTATCCGAGTCACCCAATTACATTGTTCTCCAGAGAACATGAAATAATAAAATACTATATTAATATAGCATATCATATAACAATTGTAGCACACAACCTGGGGAGAAAGATAAAAACAGTTTTGCAGCATGGCTAAAAATATGTTGCATAAACAGTGGGTTGCCATTCAGAAGTATTAAGATCATAGATTTTTAAATGCCTGGGAGAATCAGAAAGGCTTGGGGGGGAGAGCAAAGCTTTGTCAATTTGAGGGAAATGGGAGCAAAAGTTGAAAGTAGAAACTGTCAGGAAAAGGCCTACTTACGAGTAGGACCCTGGCAGAGACACATGCCCGACTGGCATGTTCCCTCCCTCCTGGGTGATCGTTTGGGAGCTTGAGCATTCTCCAGCCCGAACATCACAGCGACTGGTGCCCGAAGACACCAGCACACTTTAGGGATTCGCAGAGGTTGCGCAGTAGCGTAACAGAACTCAGTAGCACAGCATTTGGCTAATTTACTTTATTTACATATAAACACACACGGAACTCTTCATCATGGCTCCCTCCCTCTAGCTTCACAGACAGCAAAGAGAAAGAACAAAGGAACAACAGTCCCACTTAGGAACATAGTAAGACAAACATCCTGTCTACGTCACTTCCCACTCTGTGGAATGAAAACACATAAGTCATATGACAGACAACAAACCTATGACTGCACACGGGGAATGAATCTCCCAACAGAAACCAACGTTTGTAGTAAGCAAAAGGAAAGTTTATTATCAGGACTTGGAAATATCATACAGGCTTTGGCATTATGATCCAGAAATGGAAAATAAACATCCCACCAATGCAATTATGTAGTGATAAACCTGGATATTCATTTACACTTAAAATGCAGTTTTTCATCAACATGTCATAGGTAACTGCAGATACATGAAACTAGACAGGCTTATTTATTAGATTTCTCTTCTCCATTCTAGTAAATAATATTAAACCTGAAAGTTCCATTTTCTCTAACAGGGGTTGTTAAGAATAGCAGTCTCCTGCTCCAGTGCCTACCCCGTAGAGCAGGCATCCCCAAACTTCGGCCCTCCAGATGTTTTGGACTACAATTCCCATCTTCCCCGACCACTGGTCCTGTTAGCTAGGGATCATGGGAGTTGTAGGCCAAAACATCTGGAGGGCCGCAGTTTGTGGATGCCTGCTGTAGAGTAACTCACTTCCAGTGGATGACCTCCTACACTTCTCTTGTCTAGCCTCTCCCACTTATTTGTCATCTTCTAGGGCAGGGGTCAGCAAGGTTTACCTCGCCTGGGCCAGTTCACTCCAGCGGAGATCATTTTGTGGGTTGGATCATGTGTGAGCGTGCGCCCACGATTTCCAGTGTTCCGTGCAGACATGATTTCCGGCATCTGCGCATGCGCAGATGCAATTTCCGGCACCGCAGAAGTGAGTCTCTGTGCCGTGTTGCGCCAGTTTAGCACAGTGTGCGGGGGCTTGCTGAGCGGGCGGCTCGGTTCGGGGGCGGCTCGTGGGCTGGTTAAATGACCCCCGTGGTCTCCTTGTGGCCCATGGGCCTTAGGTTGCTGACTCCTGTTCTAGGGCTAGGGATGTGGCATTCCTACTGTCTTAAGGTGATCTATTCTATAGGAAGGGGATTGCCCACTGAATTCAAAGGCTGCTTCCTGACAACTTCAGCCATCACCCCCCTGATCTCCCAGGCATGTTAAATAGGTAGCATAGCCCAGACTGTCTAAGCATTGTGGACAAACAGCCTTTGAGTGTGTCCAAAAACCAATACACACCAGAAATCCAATTAAGCAGTTTATTTGATATTAAAGAAAAGGGGAAAGTGTGAAAAATGATGCAGTGCAATCAAAAGAAAAATAAAATACTACACCAGAATATTGATCTATCTAATGCTATATGAAGCAAACTATAATGAAAAAAAATATCTCGCTTGATAATCTCTGCTGTTGGTAATCTCTGCAGTTGGTTGTAGGATGAGCAACAAAAGAATACAGGGAACATGTTGATATTTATGGTTTCAATAATAATTATGATGATGATGATTTAAATGTGTATATCACCCTTTGTCCAAAGTTCACAGTTCAAAACATACAAACGTAAAATGAAAACACAAAATACATAATAAAACAAAAGCAAAGCTAACCAATAAACCTGTCTCCCACAGACACATTTAAATGTTAATCAATGCCTGGTTGAAGGAGAAAGTTTTCCTCTGGTGCCTAAAGATAGTAACAAAGGCACCAGGCACTGAGCAATTCCACAAATGGGGAGCCACCACAGAAAAGGCCTGTTCCTGTGTTGCCACCTCCAGACCTCACATGGGGGAGGCACCCGAAGATTTTTAACTGAGCTTCATGGACTCCAGAAATGGGAATTTTTGTGCAAATTGAAAAAGCTACTCAACTCTTTCATGTGCCAGTGTGTTACTTCATTTGTGCTCACTTGTGTTCAACTGTCATCAGTTTCTCTCTCTTGATGCGAGAGAGAGAGAGAGCAAATGACTCAGAATATTGATCCTGCCACATTTCTTCTCACCACCTTCAGAAAAAGGGCTTGACACTGTGTTACAGGAGCAGTATGTTTGGCAAACTCCCAGATTGAGTATCTTCAGGTATTTGGTGTAGGAGAGAATTCTGGGAGTTTGCCAAGCATTTGCTCTTGCAACACAGTGTCAAGGCCCTTATCTGAAGCAAGGCTGCGTAAAAGCCTTATTACTGCCATGTTGCAGGAGCAATACTTCTGGCCATCTCCCAGATTGCTCTCCTATGCCAAATATCTGAGGATCCAAAAATGTCAAACACAGCAGCGGTACAGTAATCACCTTTTAAATCTTAGTTATAAAGCGAACCATGATGTGGATTGGCTCTGTAATTATGAATTTAATGTTGTCTGAAACGAAATTTATTTTCTTTCAGAATAATAACCTACGTTTTTATCTCTGTATACTGCACATTTCCCATCTTCCCCATTCCACCTGACCTGGATGTTTTAAAGCTTTGATAGAGGAAGGCAGCAAGTGTTGCCCATTTCTTCCCTCCCCCAGACTTTCACACCTCTGGAACATACATTTAGAGGGGTGAAAGCCTGAAAGAAGGAAGATGCTGTGCCTGCTAAATTGAGGAGGGTATATAAGGTCCATTCTGTACCTTCTGTAGTTCATAAAATATAGTTAACCATGACTCTTTGAGCATAGTAGTAATTTGTTGTTTGTCAGTTTTGTTTCTTTTCCTACATGTCAAAATTTGCCTTTAAATATAATGTTTGTCTCGCTTGCACACCATGATAAAAAAAAAATCCTAGTTTGCATACATGTTGTATGACAGGACCCTCCAGAGCTGGGTCTGAGTTAGAAAATATATATATTTAAAATTCCAAAGAGCCAGCATCAAATATTTAGGAATCAGTCATGCTCAAAGCTAAAAAATGAGTTTGATTTATATGCAAAAGGCTCACAGTTTTAGGAGTGTGGCTTACTTGTTACTTAATATTTTTCTGTCTCTGGGTACTATACAATATGGTTTACATGGAGGCCATAGTTTAGCATTATGTGCAGAAAAAGCCTTTGTCACCCTTATACATGGGATGTTAGCTTAGTTAGGGCTTAGGTTAATTGTTTCCAGCCTCACAGAATTGTGACTTGAAGGAAAAGTAGACAGTTAAGCCCAGAGTGTTTGAATTTAAGTTTATGTTCATGTGAGTTCATTGATTTAATTCTGTGGACTTTGTTAACCAGTTTGATTCCTGCGTTGCTAACTAGTAAATAGCTCCATTAGGACTGAGAGTTGATCACTTAATGCTAAGATAGTTCACCCTATAGTTTCACTAGTTGGTTGAGCCTGTGTTTCTAGTTAATTCAAATGGTGCTTTCTCTCTCTCATATTTTTAAACTTGCAGTTTTCCTCTTTTTCTCCCTGCTTCAGTAATGTCAAGATTTTTTTAAAATAAAAAATACCAATTCAGATGAGCCTGAAGTGGGACCATGTACTGCAGGAGGGCAGGTGATGATTTTTCTTTTCTGCTGTAGACAGCTGGAATTGAAAGCTGCTGTAAGTAGGACAGTGCAGGATAAACAGCAGGAGCTAAGAGCATTGATCACATGATTGTCTCTTTGGAATATTGGGTTGCTACAGAGACCACTAAGAGACAAATTTAGCACTTTACATCAGGATGACGTTTTCCCTTGTCTGTCTGATTAGAATGTGCAGTGATTGTGGATTTGCCTGGAAAGCTTGAGAATGAGAGAGAGCTTTAGTGATCTGGGTCCCTCCCACCAGGCTTTGGTGTATACTTTCAAAGAAAAGTGTGTTCATTTCTAGCTTCAAATGAAATCACTGTGGACTTACTGGGAAGATTTTACTTGAGGAAAGATTTGAGTGGAAGACTGTTACTTAGAACATTTGTATGTATCCATCTCATTTTATATGCTGCAAGGAGCTCATGGTGGCATTTGCAGTTATCCCATTTTATCCCCATCGGCCCTGTTTGGTAGAGTAAGGGTAATTTGCCAAAGGCCTCCTTATGAATTTCTTGGCTGAGCAAGGTTTTGGTCTCCCTGGTCCAAGGCCAGCACTTTCTGTTTCACTTGCAGTATAGTGGCTCTTACTGTTTAGCATTTAATTTTATTTAGTATTTTTCCACATAAAAATTAACAATCTGCTGGGGTAGGATAGGAAGCTGGTTTATACTGGGTCAGACCATTAGTCTATCTAGCTCAATATTGTCTACACTGACTAGCAGTGGCTCTCCAGGGTTTCTTGCAGGAGTGTCTCTCAGCCCCACCTGGAGATGCTGGGAATTGAATCTGGACCTTCTGCGTGCAAGCAGATGCTCTACTGCTGAGCTATGGCCCCTTTCCCAAATGATTTCAGAGTGAGGTTGGAGAGTAAACAATTGTGTGTTTGTCATTCTGTAGTTGAATAATAATCAGTGACTATTACTTGCAGAAACAGGATAGGAAGCCATAGCAGAAGCAAAAGTTAGCCCAAGATACCATTTTAAATTATTTCAACTATGTTATACAGTCATACCTTGGGTTACAGATGCTTCAGGTTGTGTCTTTTCGGGTTGCGCCGAAAAGGTTGTGTCTCAAATAGGTTACTTCCGGGTTTCGGCGCTCGCGCATGTGCAAAAACACTAAATCACAACCCACCCGCGCGCAGACGCAGCACTGCGGGTTGCGAACGCTGCAGGTTGCGAATGTGCCTCCCACATGGATCACGTTCGCACCCGAAGTGTCCACTGTATATGAAAAATGGTCCATCAAGATTACCCAAAACTAATGACACTTCATTGTTTTTTAAAAGTACTTTCGCAGACAAAAGCATGCTTTCTTTGTGCTATAGCTTGCAGCTGCTACAATTTTAAGTCTTGTGTTAGAGGACAGAGGGCAGAAGCTTTGCTTTCAGTCTCTCTTTCTCCCCCCCCCCCACCACATTGAGATGGACACTTCGGATGGCATTGTGAATGTTTTACGTTACTGAGTATGAGTGGAATTCCCTGCTTATGTTGAGTTGTCTGTGTTTGCACATTGCTAAGTCACAGACCGGTGCTATGAGGATGAACTCTTTCCACTACAGTACAGCTGTGAGAAGGAGCTTGAAAGCTTTCCCATCCATTTTAGATGAACCACAGCTTGTTGTGATGTCTGAACCTGGCCAAACTATGGTTTCATGAACCTCAAACTGTAATTTATGAAACGGCCTTGTTTCAACAACCATATATAAGATTAAGTAAAGTTAATTTAAAATGGAAGTGGAGGCTTCCAATCTCCTGGCCATGCTAGAGGATATGTGAAGGTGGAAGCATGTGAGTGATACTTTTTTACTTTTAATAGTAAAACTAGCTGGCCCTGTCATGCGTTGGTGTGGCTCATCCCTGTGACTGCCGCCATCCTGTTCCGACCCATGACGTATTCTGCCCCCTCCTCACCCCCAGCTCATCCCTGTGATTGGCCCCACCCTGTCCCAACCCATGAACTATCCTGGCCCCTCGGCTCAGTCTGCAAAGCTGAGGCGAGATGCTGTGGAGAGGGAAGCTTTCCTAGCTGCAGTACCAGTGTAGCCGTTGCTAGAGGGCACTGTTCTGGAACATGGGGTTTGGGGTTTTTTACGTGCCCAGGTGTGACATCTGTCTACGCAACCTGTATATGGTCACTCTCATATTCGCTTTGGACGTTGTGTCAAAATTTGAATGTAATCGGTCAAGCGGTTTCGGAGAAAAGTGGACAGCCACTCACGTGCCCTTTTTACACACACACACACACACACACACACACATTACACACACACACACACATACATACATACATACCGTGTTTCTCATATTTTAAGTCATCCCTACAAAATAAGCCATGGCAGGATTTTCCTGAGTTGAAGAAATATAAGACATACCCCAAAAATAAGCTGTAGTGGTGGGAGCAGGTCTGGATGGCGCCATGGAAGAGGAAGATGCCTGTAAGCGCCCGGAATCGGCTGCTGCCCCTCCAAAATGTCCAGCAGCATGCACCGCGCCAAGCGCTGACCCGGCGGCGGGACGCAGCAAGAGCCGCAGCGCGCGCCGCTCCGAGCCCCGACCCGGCGGCGAGACCCAGCAAGAGCCTCAGCGTGCGCCGCATGGAGCCCCGACCCGGCGGGACCCAGCAGCGTGCCCTGCTGAAGCGCCGACAACGCGCGCAGCAGCCGCCAGTTCCGGGTGCCGAGCCGCGACAGGAAGAGGAGGGACGCAGCGGGACGCAGCTACAACGACAAAAAACACCTGGCCGAGCCTTCATTGGCCGCCGCGGCTGCCACTCGCTGGTCCCTCCTCTTCCTGTCGCGCGCGCTGCAGGTCCCGCCATTCCCGCTGCTGGGTTGGCGCCTGGCGCTGCGGGATGCAGCAAGAGCCGCAGCGCGCGCTGCTCCGAGCCGGGATCCGGCAAGAGCCTCAGCGCGCGCCGCGTGAAGCCCCGACCCGGCGGGACCCAGCAGCGTGCCCTGCTGAAGCGCCGACAACGCGCCCAGCAGCGCAGCAGCAGCCAGTTCCGGGCGCCGGACAGGGGAGGTACCATACTGTAATTTTTTTAAAAAATAATAAGACACCCCCCGAAAATAAGCTATAGGCTTATTTTCTTGAGAAAAAAAGATTATAAGACATGACTTATAATATGAGAAACACGGTACATACATATATATAACTAGCTGGCCCTGCTACGCGTTGCTGTGGCTAATCCCTGTGACTGCCACCACCCTGTGTCGATCCATGATGTATCACGCCCCCTCTTACCCCCACCCCCAGCTCATCCCTGTAACTGGCCCCACCGTGTCCTGACCTATCCCGTCGCCTCCCCCCCCCAACCCCCCCCCAGGTGAGTCAGTACCTCCGTTCGGCCTAGTCTGTAAAGGCTTCAGACTAGTATGTAAATGGCAGCTGGGGTGCTGTTGAGAGGGAAGGTTCTATAGGTGCACTACCAGTGTAGCCGCCGCTAGAGGGCACTGGTTTGCAACCTGGTTCTTTTCCCAGCATGCACTTTCGGCTGAGTGATGCGTTCTGGAACAGGGTTTTTTGGGGTTTCACCTGGTGGAGGTGTGGCATCTGTCTTTGAAAACCTTATAAGAGCCTTCGGACATTCGCTTTGGACGTTGCGTTCAAATTTGAACACAATCGGTGAAGCGGATTCGGAGAAAAGTGGATAGTAACCCAAATGCCCAGTTTACATTTTTATATATATAGATGCAGCCTTTGTGCAGTCGCGAAGTGTAAAGTGGATTGTAAGTCCTTGGTTGAAACAGCACCTATGCCACGGGCTCATTTGGGTGGACTTGAATAATCAGTGCTCTCTATACTGTATTTCTATTTGGCAATATTTTAATATTTGTAGCTTTATCATCAGAAGCTCTAAATTCTCTTCTTTAGTAAGTGAGGGCTTTGTCATGGAAGGCAGATACCTCAGCAAGGGCAAATGCATGGTGATGAAATGGGTATTGTGCTGTGACACACAATTGTAGCTGGTGATGTTCAGTTATTTCAAAGGGTAACTTATTCAACAGTCATTGTTTTCTTATTAGTGGGTGCAACCTTCAAATAATGCTTTTTTGACAAATGAGCAGCAACTTGTAAATCATGAATTAGAATTTTATTCTTTAATAGCATTTACAGTAAAATTATATATGAATAGCCAGTGTAAAGGGGGTAAAATCAAAATCATATAATTTCTAGCATAAATGAGTTAAAATGTAAGTTATATCTATAAAAAAGGGACTAAACTACATTTAAGCTCATGAAATCTTCAAATGATTTTTCCCCCAGCAGAAAAGAGAAATCTACCAATCATTCATGACCATCAATGAATAATCCAAATACCACTCTTCCTGGGTATTTTAATGAGACAGAAGCAAATACTGTACTCACATTTTTCTCATTTCTATAAAAGTTGTATACAGAAAAATACAGATATGTTTCTGTTGGTCTGTTCCCACAGGGGCAAAGCTATTCATTATAGGGAATACCCCCCAAACAGCTATCCTGTACAATGGAAGACAAGCAATTAAACCTAGCCCTAGAAAAGATCAGCTGATATTTGGTAAGAGTACGGTGTTCGTAAACTGAAAATTCATAAACCGAGGTGTTTATAAACCGAGGTTCCACTGTAAAGTCAATAGACCAGGCACCGCCAAAGTCAGCCCTCCAGCTGTTCTGGGAATACAATTCTCATCATCCCTGACCACTGGTCCTGTTGAGCTAGGGATGATGGGAGTTGTAGTCCCCTAGAGGGCCGACTTTGGGGATGCCTGCAATAGACAAACAAAGATGAATTGGAGAGCATGTTTTATGAACTGCACGCATAGGGTACTGTGCATTAATAGCCTTAATACAAAGATTAAGAATAGATTTTGTCTGCCTGCAGCCCTAATAGGAAGAAAATGTGAAAAAAGACCTCATAATTGTGATATATTGCGTGTAGTGTTCAAAACTCCCATTGTTCTAGGCGCATTTTGCGACAGGGAATTTCATTAGTGTGAACAGTTTGTGAGCTCTGGCTGCAGTACTGTGCTTAAGATTTCAAATTAAAAATGCAGAGTAGAAGGAAAAGAGGACCTTTTTTGGCCTCCCCACTTCCAGCTACTTTCTGAAGACTGGAAAAGAGACCCTCTTAAGAATGTTAGGGGGGGTGGGCAGGGGAAGCACGGCTTTGCTTTTTTGCAGTCTTTAGATGAAGACTAGACCTTGTGAAAAATGAATATAAGATTTTAGCTGCAGTTCATTCATTTTTAGCTTTGTATTCTTGTTATTAAAAAAGTGTGCCTAGACATTCAATTGTTGTGCTCATAATCTAGGTTTGAGGTGCCATTTAGCTCCAAGCTTTCATATCTCAGTTTCTAACACTTGATCAGTTGTAATGTATTGTTAGCCTTCAAACCAAGCTCTGAAGGTTAAGAATCATGCCCTGAACTTAACAAGAATAAAAACCAAATTCCATTTGTGTGACTTACTGCTGCTCTGGTGTAGTTATTTAATGCGTGATATCCATTCACGTGATAAAAACTCAGGATGTAAGGAAATGACCAAATTTTATCCTATATGTTTTTCCCAGCATGGTATGATTATAGAGGTGAAACACTTGTGCAAAGTGCAGTTTTCTTATCATGATTTCCTAGTGAGTTCCCCGCCCCCTGTGAAAGCATGTCCTTGTGAGATCGGTACATGGACTGCTGTTTTTCTCCCCCCCCCCCCAACTGAAATGATAAATCCCTGCATCTGGCACTAGAACTGTTTAGAACTATGAAGGCTCACCATCACCACCACCTGCAAGTGCTTGTAGGAAGTAATGTTGTAGAGCATGGGTAGGCAAACTAAGGCCCGGGGGCTGGATCCAACCCAATCGCCTTCTAAATCCGGCCCATGAATCAGCGTGTTTTTACATGAGTAGAATGTGTCCTTTTATTTAGAATGCATCTCTGAGTGGGGCATAGGAATTTGTTCATTTCCCCCCCAAAAATATAGTCCGGCCCTCCACGAGGTCTGAGGGACAGTGGACCATAGCTGCCAAGTATCGCGTTTTTCGCAGGGAAACCCCCGGATTTTAATCCGTTTCCCGCTGTTATCCCGAATAGGAAAAAAATCCCGGAAATCCCCCGGATTTCCTACCTGCCAGGGAGGCTCCATTTTGGGTGCCGCTCTGCCCATGTCTGGGCACCGGAAATCGGGCAGCGCCGGCACCGGAAGTTGCTTCTACGCATGTCCAGACATGCGTAGAAGCGACTTCCGGTGCCGCGTCGCTGCTGATCCCGCATTTTTCAGCAGAAGACTTGGCAGCTATGTAGTGGACCGGCCCCCTGCTGAAAACGTTTGCTGACCCCTGTTGTAGAGAGCCATGTGCTGGGCTTGGCCAGAGCATTGTGTTACCCCCCCCATTCACCTATAAAGTTGGAGATCATACCCTTTCTGCAAGAAGGTGAAGGGAGAGTAGTGAAAGAAAAAAGGATTTCTTTTATCATGCCTGTCTCTACCACATGATGACTGCAGGAGTCATGTGACTAGAAAGGATATTATGGGAATCTACCATAATGATGATGTCACTGTTATTAGGGGCAGGGGTGGGAGGAATCCTTCAGCAGGCAACCTCTGTGAGAGATGCAGATTTTGACATAAATACATTCCAATAGAAAGAAGGGCTACACCTAGAGTTTTATTAGAAATACAGCAAGTAGCTCGTCTCTCCATGTTGAAATACACTTCTTTTTATATCCTGCAGTTGACAAATTGATAATTCATGAGGCTTTTCAGTGTGTTGCTCAAGAGCATTGGGTAATCCTTAAAATTACGGCATTTAATCTGAGAATAGAGCTGTTGACTGCAGACTGTCAAATTAAGCTAAGCTAGTTAAAGCCACTGAAACTGTTTAACAAGTATTTGAATAAATACCCAATCACAGGTGGAAAACTATGTTTGGTTATCAGTAGAATGGATTTTTAGAAAAAAAATGTGCATTTTGCCTATGGAATATAAATCTGTTTAAATTCTGTAACAAAGTAGCTTGGTTACATGAAGGCTATCTGATCCATAAGAGTGGAGATGATAAGTGTTCTGTAGCACTTCGCACTTTATTTTTTAAACTGATATTTTCTCCATTATAGAAACAAAATGCCATTGTAAATTGCAAAGTTACTGTGTGTGTGTGTCTTAAAGAAAACTGCCGAGGGATTGCTTTCAAAACACCATGGGGTCAGCAATGGTTCTTGTTGACCCCACGGTGTTCTGAAAGTGTTCTCCCTCGCTGTTGAAACAGGAATGGGGAATCTGCAGTCCTCCAGATACACTTAACTGTAACTTTCATCATCCCTCACTGTTGGCCATCAAACATTAAAATTTATTATCCAGACCTTTCCCAGTATATATTAAAGCCAAATTAATTTTCTTAGGTCTGACATCTTTTGAAGTTTCAAATTGTAGCCCACCAAAAAAAAAAAAATCAAAGCATTTAGAAGTATTGAATCTTCTAACTTGCTTATTTTATTTGTCCAAATCAATTTAACTTTGGAACATATCCGCCAGCAACACATAAATACAGCATTTACAGTACCACATTTCCAGCAACCCAGATTAAAATTATTAATATTGTTCTGCCTTGAGGGTGTAAAGTACCTTATGCAAAATACTTTAAAAGACCATGCTGTGAAGTAGTATGTATCATGACTAGGAGACATGGCGGGCTTCTCTGCATGATCAGTTATCTGGCTGGTGTGTAACGCCCAGAGTATAATCTTGTTCCCATCTTTTAAAAAAGTAAACAAAAGAACAGTTTGTTAAAGGCCTATACATGTGTTTTGGAACTTTTTAAAATAATTGTAAGATTACTTAACATCTTCTTTGGCGATCACTCATAGCCGAGCAAGATTATCTTCTATTAACATGGCCTTAGTGGTGTGTCCGTAGGTGACTGTGGACGCTGGATCCACACATCCTTCCACATTTGGGACATAGGTTTCTGGGCAGGAGTTGATCATGGTGAGGGTTTGCCAAATGTGTCTTCCTTTTAGCTCATTTCTCCCTTTCATCCTGAGTGTTTTCAAAGTCCATGACACTATGGTAAAGGTAGTTCTCTAATTGGAGCGCTCGCAGGCCGGTGTTTCCCAATTGTTGGTGTTTATCCTACATTGTTTTAGATTTGCCTTGAGAGAGTCTTTAAACCTCTTCTGTTGACCACCAGCATTACACTTTCCATTTTTAAGTTTGGAATAGAGTAGTTGCTTTGGAAGACAATCAGGCATCCGAACAACATGACCAGTCCAACGAAGTTGATGTTGAAGAATCATTGCTTTGACACTGATGATCTTTGCTTCTTCCAGTACACTGGCATTAGTTTGCCCCCTCATTTTTTCTGAAGCTGTTGAGCAGTGAAAATCATGTCCACTGTCCCCCTAGAAGGCCGAAACCATTCTTGGGATTCAGGAGAGGTAGCCTCGGATATAGTTAGGAGATGGTTTGCTAAGATCCTTGCAAGAATTTTGCCTGCTGCAGCCAATAAAGAGATACCTCAATAGTTTCCTCCGCAATCTGTTCTATCACCTTGTTTAAAAAAAGATATTGATACTTTTGGCATCCCTAAAGTCTGCTGGCATTTTCTCTCCCAGATTTTTTTGATGAACTTGGGAAGTTGTTTTGTAAGTTCAGTTCTGCCCACTTTGGAGACTTTGGCAGGTATCCCATCAGGTCCACTGGGTTTGTTGTTTTTCATTTGGTTAATAGTGGTACTCAACTCTCCCAGATTTGGCCATACTGCAAGCCCATCTCTAACTAGCTTTTGCGGAATTTGTGAGAGGACCTTGGCAGCTACGGGGGAGTTATGGTTAAGGAGATGCTGGTAATGTTCTTTCCAATGCAATAGCTATGTTTTAGAAGTGTGGTACTGTCTGTTAAGCGTAGGGGGCATATACAATTATTTATTGGCTCGTATATGGTCTTTGTGACTTTAAAGAAACTCTGTGCATCATGAGTGTCAGCTAAGTGCAAGATCTCTTGAGCTTTTTTTATTCACCAGGTGTTCTTCAGTTCTCTGGCTCTTTAGTTCTTTTAGTTCTCAGATTTAGTGTTGGCAAAGGCTTTTTTCTTAGTGGTGCAGTTTCTTTCTCTTTGCAAGATCTGAAAGGCCTTCATTTTCTTGTCAATAATGTGTTCAATCTCACTATCATTCTCATCAAGCCAGTCCTGGTGTTTCTTGGTTTGGTATCCAGTAGTTTGTTCACAGGCTGCAATAATGGATGTTTTTAACTTCATCCAGTGTTCGTCGATGTTATCAGGGAACTCCAAAAGTAGGTGGTCCTTAAGAGTCGATTGGAGTCAATTCCGCTTAATAGGATCTTGAAGGGCTTGAGTGTTCATTTTGAGCCTTGGTTTCTTTCCTTGAAGCCTGTGTTGAGGTATAATCTTGATAGCCATCATGTATTAATCGGTGATCTGTCCAGCATTCCTCGGCACCCATCATAGCTCTGGTAAGGAGCACATCAGGTCGATCTTCAGCTCGGACAATTACATAGTCTAAGAGGTGCCAGTGGTTTGACCGAGGGTGCTTCCATGATGTTTTAATTTTATATTTTGTCAAAAGAGGTTGTTGGTAATAACAAGGTTGTACACTGCACATACAATCAAAAGTAAAATTCCATTCTTGTTGCTGTTGCCAATTCCTTCTTTCCCAATAGTCCCAGGCCACAGATCGAAATCTCACTCAACTCTTACGTTAAAATCACCCAGAACAATAATTTTATCCACCTTAGGCATCTAGCTGAGAATAATTTTTTAAAAAATGTCTTCATTAGCATCCAGTGTAAAATAGTTGCCTGCTGGTTTTGGGCAAGTTTTATTTGAAGGGTTGAAAGTCTCTAAGTCAGGCATGTCAAACCTGCGGCCCTCCAGATGTTTTGGACTACAATTCCCATCTTCCCCAACCACTGGTCCTGCTAGCTAGGGATCATGGGAGTTGTAGGCCAAAACATCTGGAGGGCCGCAGGTTTGACATGCCTGCTCTAAGTAATGCCTGTAGGGACTTCCGACAAGAGCTTCACAAGATCGTTTTTGATAGCAAAGCCTACTCCATGTATTCAATGTTCTTGTTCAGGCAGACCTTTGCAGAAGAATGTGTAGCCTCCTTTTTCTTCCTTTAGTTGTCCCTCTCCTGCTCTTTGAGTTTCTTGAAGCGCTGCAATATCAATGTTAAAATGTTGTTGGAATGATAGCAGTTCTGTTTTCAGGATGCTCATTATCTGTGTTATCCAACCAAGTCCATGTTCCAAAATTCAATTGTCTTTTGGTGACCCCACTGGGCACGGTAATCCAGTCAGGGGGGGGGGAAAGAAGCAGACTATGTTTAGGGCACCTTTTCTAGCCCCTAAATATTAGCTGCTAATTTCTTCTTCTTTTACTACTACTACTACTGTATTTCCATTGGCCAGAATATCACATATCTTGCTTATTCCAATAATAAAAGCGTTTTAAAATAGTATGAATACCCCCCAAATATCTGTACTGGTTATATTGTGAAAACTCTGACATCAAATATGAAATAGGTTAGGATGCAGATTCCTCTGTAATGATCTATAATTGCTCTTGAGTGTACCCCATAAATTCCCAATAACTCAACTAATGTTATTGCCTTGTAATAAAGCTCGCATCCCTATTGTTTCTGTAAGATTTTGTGAAATTCTTAATTACTTCCCCAAGCACCATGAAATTTATTATTGGTTTCCTGCCAACTGGATAATATTGATTGCTTACTAAAAGTAGTTAACTATTTAGTAGGGCGGAGGGAACACATTTAATGTGGCTTAAATGTTATAAAATTCCAATTTTTACTTCAAAATGATTTTTATTGAAATTTTTGAATATTATAAGGCATGGCAGCTGAAAAGCATGCATTTCCATTTCATAGTTTTAGGCACTGAGAATCTACTAAATGTTTAACATGCTCAAAGAGGTATGCATAGTATATATCTTGTTGTACTTCCTATGTATAGTCATTTGAAAGAAGTGAATTGCAACATTGAAACTGTTTTATTTAGCTCTTATGATACCCATTATGTCACTTGAGTTACGCAACAATGCATTTTAGAAACTGAGCTCTGTTGGGAGCATTTGGTTGTGATGGAATTAGAGGTGAGCTGTGTGAGTACATTTAGCACAAGACTTTTGCTTGTTTGTTTTGTAAATGAAGTTTGTTAGCACAACTTGCCTATGCATTCCTAGAGGATACGTTTTATGCAGATAGACATTACACGAATGTGCAGAAGAATTGTCCTATTTCTCTTAAGAAATGAAGCTGCAAATTATAAATTGAAGGAAGCATATATAATATTGTGGTAGTGGGGTTAACTAAGGCACCCCAGATTCCATACTTCTCCTAGCTTCCATTATATCTTAAAATTATTACCGTACCCTATTGCATTAGCTGTGGTCCCCAGCCCTGCACATTGCTCTCACTTGTGACTCCTGGAAGCTCCTGCCCACCTAGCAGTTCAAAAGCACGAAGTGTAAGTAAATAAATAGGTATCGTCTGGCGGGAAGGTAAACGGCATTTCCGTGCGCTGCTCTGGTTTGCCAGAAGTGGCTTAGTCATGCTGGCCACATGACTCGGAATCTGTACGCCAGCTCCCTCAGCCAGTAAAGTGAGATGAGCGCCACAACTCCAGAGTCGTCTGCAACTGGACCTAATGGTCAGGGGTCCCTTTACCTTTACTGCATGTGAAGGCAGGCTCTGGCAGATTGAGGTTAATCATGGGTCCAATGGTCAAGAAGGCAGTTTCTGTATGTGCTGTAGAGGGAAGTCAGGGGCAGATGGGGCTTATCAGCTAGGAAGGTAGCCCATCTAGGAGAAGGAAAACTCATCCTAAACCTCCCGTCTTTTGGATATCTTCAGGAGAAGCAAATGCTAAGGAGTAAACCCTGCACAAATCCAGAGTGGAGTCCCTAAGATGGTTGAATGATGCCTTGTATACCTCCTTCCTCCCACAACTACTGCAAGCCAAGCAGGTGCTCTGCTTTCATTTGGACCAGCGAGGCCGAGAGGGAGGTCTGGTTGTTCGGGTAGCCCTGGACCTCTATGCATACTGTATATGTGTATGTCTTGTGCACTGGGGAAGTCACTTAGGTGCTGCTAATGCAATGGTTTGACTTCACCCCCAGAGGCATGCTCCATTGTCTCTCAAGACAGACAAATGCAAAGAACAACATATGGCTCCTTTTAGTTTGACATACTGTATTTTATGTGGTTGGCCTTTGAGATTGCAAGGAGATAACAGAGTCTATTGTGAAATTAATAGGATTATAGGTCAAAGTAATAGTTTAGGTTTCTAGAATGGCTTTATTGAGTGTGTTAAAAAAGATCCAGCAGTATAACTCCATGCTGTTTTCTGAAAAAATTCTGAGAATGAAAAGTTCCAATTGATGGTCTGCTGGTACCAGTGGGTTAAGGAGGATGTGCATATGAAATCATTAGTATATCAGATAAAGCTAGCAAGTGGTCTTGTGGAAGCAAACTTTTTATACAATATTGTGTTTTTTCTTCTCTGTCAACAAGGAGTTCTCCACAATCATCAAAGCATGTGTATCCTTTAAGATTTCCTTAATTACTACAAGATAGAGAAAATTCCTCTGTTTTATATCTGTGAACCCCTGTACAGATTGTCCTGTGCAGATCTTAATACTGCTACAATAACAGTGTAGTCCTATACAAGTCCTGTAAACTCCTATACAATAATACTGTAATCCTATATAGGTCTGCTCAGCCATAAGCCACTTTAAGGACAGCAACTTTAGTGACCATTTCTAGTACAGTAGAACCTCTGGTTGCGGGCGTATTCCGTGACGGAGGCACGTCCATTATCCTCAGCATTCGCATCATGAAGCACCGTGCCGGCGTCGGCGTGATTTGGCGCTTCTGCGCATGCATGAGCAGCGAAACCCAGAAGTAACCTGTTTCGGTAATTCTGGGTTTCCCGCGGTCCGCAACCCAAAAACACATAACCTGAAGCATCAGTAACATGAGGTATGACTGTACTAGTTTGTTTGTTTTTCGCTTTCACTACATTCCTTAAAATAATTTCTGTCAAACATACAGAAGATTGGGGGGTGGGTAGATTTTACAGGCGAAGGGTTTTGAGATGTGGTGATGCTCGAATCCCTTCCAATCTTCGCCCCATCCCGAGGGACGAGGGTAGGGCGAGCAGGGATTACCCACCTCCGTCACTGGTGTTGTGCAATGCCAGGTCTATAGGCAATAAAACCGCCACTATGAGAGACTTTTTCATCTCACTGGAGGTCGACCTGGCTTGCGTGACTGAGACCTGGGTGCGTGAGGGTGAAGTAGTTGCCCTGCATGAGATAACACCCCCGGGCTTCTCCGTCCTCCACCAGTCGCGGACTGTGGGTCGGGGGGGAGGGGTAGCGCTGTTAATCCGGGAGGATTGCTCTTTCAGGGCTCTGCCATCACCATCAATCACCGGCATTGAATGTGTTGGCCTAGTGTGGGGCACCAAGGAGGGCTTGGCTGTCTGGCTGGTGTACCGACCACCTAGCGCACCAGCAGCCACCCTGTCGGACCTGCTGGAGGTGGTGGCAGGCTGGGCCTTGGAGTTCCCTAACCTACTGGTTTTGGGGGACTTCAACGTCCATGCAGATGCCACCCCCTCCTCACGGGTTCCGGATCTGGTGTCTTCCATGGCGACACTAGGGCTCTCCCAGTTTGTTTTGGGTCCCACACATCAAGCAGGCAACACGCTGGATTTGATCTTTGGTGCGGGTATAGACGTGATCATGTCCCCAACTGTGGAAGTGCCATGGTCTGATCACTACGCTCTGAAAGCCAGGATTGACTTCCCGCCCCTCCCCTGCTTGGGTGGTGAGCCTATTTGGGCTCGCCCGCATAGGCTGATGGATCCTGACGGATTCCGTCAGGCCTTGCGAGACCCTGCTCCCCCTGGCGGCTCATTAGAAGAGCTGGTCGAGAACTGGAATAACTGGCTCTTGGCGGCCATCGATGAGATCGCACCTAAGCGCCCTCTGCGACCCCGCCGAAACCGGGCCCCTTGGTTTACCGAGGAGCTTCGGAAAATGAAGCGGGACCTTAGACGGCTAGAGCGAGTATGGCGGCGTGCTCACGACGGAGCCTCAAGAACATCTTACAGGAAACATGAAAGCCTATGAGATGGCGGTGAAAGCTGCAAAAAAGTCCTACTTCTCAGCTTCCATCGCATCCGCTAGCTCTCGCCCAGCACAACTTTTTAGAATAATTAGGTCTCTAACAACCCTAGAGGAACAGCCAAATTTAAATGCGAATTTGACCCATAGCTGTGAGGCATTTGCGAGCTTTTTTGCGGAGAAAGTCTTGACACTCCGCCGTGACCTCCCTGCCAATTTGGATACAATAACGGAACTGGAGGCCCCTCGACTGTCTTCGAGTTCAGTATTGGACCAATTCGATCAGATACTCCCTGCCGATGTAGACAGATTTCTCCGAGCTGGAAGGCCCACCACTTGCTCCCTGGACCCGTGCCCGTCTTGGCTGATTAGAGCGTGTCCAGATGAGGTACGGGCCCCCCTGGGTGAGATCATCAACTTGTCCCTGGGCACAGGGACTTTCCCAGAGGAGTTGAAGGAGGCAGTGGTGCGTCCACTCTTAAAGAAAACATCTCTAGATCCAGTTACAGGTAGGTAGCCGTGTTGGTCTGAGTCGAAGCAAAATAAAAAAATTCCTTCAGTAGCACCTTAAAGATCAACTAAGTTTATATTTTGGTATGATCTCCGTAGACAGCTGGATCGAGGTGGGTCGGGACTGCTGATTCTTTTAGACCTGTCAGCAGCCTTCGATATGGTCGATCATGAACTTTTAGACCACCGCCTTGCCGACGTGGGGATTCAGGGCACAGTCCAACAATGGCTGCGTTCCTTCATCTCAGGTCGGGGATAGAGAGTGGCGCTAGGGAGGGAGTTGTCGCCGTGGCACCCCTTGGTGTGTGGAGTCCCGCAAGGCGCAATCCTTTCCCCAATGCTTTTTAATATCTTTATGCGCCCCCTTGCCCAGATTGTCCGGAGTTTTGGGCTGGGTTGTCGTCAATATGCTGATGACACCCAGATCTATCTGTTGATGGACGGCTGCCCTGCCTCGGCCCTGGACACACTCACCAGGTGCTTGGAAGCTGTGGCTGGATGGCTACGTGGGAGCCGACTGAAGCTAAATCCTTCGAAGACAGAGGTCCTCTGGCTAGGTCGGGGCGACATGGGGTTGGGGGGCCAACTCCCATCTTTTGCAGGGGCTCAATTGGTACCAGCGCCTTCTGTCAAGAGTTTGGGTGTAACCTTTGACGCCTTTCCATGGAGGCGCAGGTTGCATCCACAGCAAAGGTGGCATTTTTCCATCTCCGCCGCATCAAGCAGTTGGTCCCTTACCTCTCTCGCCCCGATCTGGCCACAGTGATCCATGCGACGATCACCTCCAGGCTTGACTATTGTAACTCGCTCTACGCAGGGTTGCCCTTAAAGCTGACCCAGAAACTCCAGCGGGTGCAGAATGCCGCGGCGAGGCTCCTTACAGGGTCCCGGCCGCGGGATCACATTCATCCAGTGCTTTACCAGCTGCACTGGCTCCCGGTGGAGTACAGGATCAGGTTTAAGGTGCTGGTTTTGACCTTTAAAGCCCTATGCGACTTGGGACCCTCGTACCTACGGGACCGCCTCTCCTGGTATGCCCCGCGGAGGACCTTAAGGTCCACAAATAATAATATTCTGGAGATCCCGAGTCATAAGATGGCTAGATTGGCCTCTACTAGAGCCAGGGCCTTTTCAGTACTGGCCCCAACCTGGTGGAACGCTCTTTCCCAGGAGACCAGGGCCCTGCGGGATTTGTCATCTTTCCGCAGGGCCTGCGAGACAGAGCTGTTCCGCCTGGCCTTTGGGCTGGACTCAGCCTGACCCCTGTGTTTTTCTCCCTCATGGCTTGGATTTATGGCCTACTTGAAATGAGGCTGCACTTTAAATTTTAATACTGTATTTTAATCTGTATTTTAATTAATTGTTTTTATGTTTTATTGTGGTTCTGTTGGTGTCAGCCGCCCTGAGCCCGGTTTTTGACTGGGGAGGGCGGGGTATAAATAAAAATTTATCATTATTATTATTATTATTATTATTATTATTAAAAACTATATGTTATATTTAAAAATCATGCTTACTTATCTCTGTTAACTATTTCCTAGGTAACATTTTAATATTTTGTGTGGAAGGACATGCTTCTCCTTAAGCTTTGTTTCCATGGTGGAGTTTGGATGTGTTGTATATACCAAATAAGACTATTGGTCTGTCTTGCTCAGTTCACGTAAAAATTACTGCAGGTCCTTCAGTACTGGCATCATAATCACAACCAGTACTGTATTATGAAAGTCATGGGCCTTAGGCCAGGTGAGATCATGGAGAAGGGCTCCTTTAACTGGCAATTTTTGAGGGGGAAATGAGCAGACTGCACTAGTCTGTATTATGAAAATTGCAAGCTTAGGCTAGTGTTAGCCTGTTTGCTAAATCCAGCCCTGGTTAAAATGCCCTTGATTTTTTGAATCTAGTGCAGTCCAAGCACATATATTATTGGCTGCTCTGCAGCTGGTCTGGAGGCTGCCTGTGGATTGCTAGGTTTGTACTGACTGAAAATGCTAGGGATTGAACATCGGCACCTCCTGCATGCAAGGCAGGAGCTCATTTCTGGAACTTCTTTCTTCAATAACTCTACAGTCATCTCTCTTTTTTAATTTAAGAAATTTAAGAAAATATAAGAACTTTTAAGCAAAACGGTTTCAGAATTGAAACAGGTGACCCGAAATGGGTAACCCAAATTCAGCTTCTTGATTGCAGAAATATGTGCTAGCTATTGAGTGATAATCTATATTTCTTCTCTTGACATGACACACTGCTTGGATTTTTTTTAATAAAAAAAATTAAAGATAGGGAAGACCCAATTATAGAATTTGCTGCGATGCTAATAAGACAGTGAATGTTGGAAGTTCAGTTGCCGCACACACCTGCTCAGAAGCACTTCTGTGCTCCATTGCCGTCAGTAGAAGTATTTAGCAGCTGCTTTAATCTCTCCCATTGAAATTATTTGGACTTCAAAGTACTTTAATTTGAATTATACCCATTAGGTGATATCCAGCTATGTAATACAGAGAGCAGACCATTGATTTCAATGAGTATGACTAACATTGAGTGCCACCCATGGTGAATAAGCTAAGTCTGCTAAACTGTGAACCTTGTCTTGTGTGTGTGATTCTGCCCTTGCTTAAAGGTAGAAAATATCAGTAAATATAGTACGCTTGATGGGAGTTGCTGGCACACTAATAACTGAATACTTGCTACTGATATTACAAGCAGGAGAATACTGCTGTGCTCTGCTTGGCCACAGTGAGAACAGAATGCTGAACTTGGTAGGCATTTTTTCCTTCTGATCCAGCAGGGCTCGTATATTCTTATGATCTTGTTTTCATTCTGATGTTCTCCGGTGAATGCCTGTCTGGTAGCACAGAGTGCATTCCTTTGGGGCTATGCTTCCCACTTTTAATGATTTTTTAGGCTGTTTCTCTTCAAAAACAGTTCTGTCATGCCTTACCGAGGTAGCACCTGCCTCTTAGATTTGCAGCTTTCTTAAAAGAGCTAGGTAACCTCCCTAATTATTTGAATGCAGCAGCTCATAATTTGAATTGTGACTTTGGATCTTGCCAGGTTTGCTGGGGTTTTTGCTTGTTTGTTTGCTTTTATTTCTTTTTTTACCCTGAAGGGGATTAGTGGTGTCTGCTCAGTTTTTATTTTCAGTTTTTATTTTCAGTTGTCTGAGCTAAACTGTGAAAGTTGTTTGATGCAGCTGCATAAGAACTGGCACACGCCCAGCTGAAAATGAGTGCTGGAAGTGTTCTGAGCTAGTGCTGGAAGATCCAGCACAGACTGCCCCTGACGTAAGGACGACATCTTGACTATGCAGTGATTTCTCTGCTTTTGTCAGTGTTTGGGGTATCCCTCCCCCCCCCGAGTTTAATACTATAAGGAATAATGATAAACCATTATTGACATTACAGTTGAGAGCTGTAGCATGTGAATGGCACAGAAGGAAAGTACCCAACGCTAAACATAAAACAGTAGATTTTATGTTTGACTGGTGATTTGAACACACATTTTCTGATGTCTTTGATTTAGAGGTGGGGTTTCAGGTGATACCTCTTTCCATGATAGATGTGAAACCGCTTGCCCAGTGTGTGTGTGGGAACTACGGTAGCATGGCTTTTAAAAATTCGGTCAAATAGGCATCATTGCAATGCAAACACAAATTAGGTACATTACTTGCTGCAATTGCAAGGAAATAGGTGCTGTTGAATCTTAGCCTACTAAGCTTAATTTGCTAATTAAATATGCCATCTTCTCCTGTTTTTGCTAGGTGAGAGAGAGGAGAAATCAAGGTTTCCGATTCAAGCTGTCATTGGATGGAGCAATAGCTCCAGGGTCTGAGCTGTCTATTTTGTGTGTGTTAATTCTATAAATATAGGATTTATACCATGTACTGAGATGCTTCATTGAGAGGGTGTGGAAATGCCATTTTTTATCTCTCTATTTTTAGATCTCTGAATGCTAATTGTAGATCACCAAAATCCTTCCTTTGTAGTACTGGTACTTGTGATCCCTCTGCCCTGCAACCAAGCAAGAAGGATGTGTGTGAGAGAAAGAAATTACCGTAGTGTTTTCTCTGTCTCTCTGTGTATATATGTGTAGTTTCATCACTTGTTAGGAGACCCCTTGACATAGGTAAATGAGGAGACTGAGTTATGGTCGTAGCACTCACACAAAACTCTTTTTTTCTGTATTTCTTCTTCACTTCTGTGAAAATGAGTAAAGATCTGGAACAAAAATAGTGTTACTTTTTAAAAGTAGTACACCCGAAGTGTTCGTAACCCGAGGTACAATTGTAAGTGTTTAAGACTTTGGCTGGTGATTCCCCCTCCCCTCCATTCAGGATGTTTTTAATTCCACTTAAAAAACAACAACATTTCCCCTAGTTCTTGTATAAACATTTCTATTTCCAGGGCATTACATTTCAGATTTGAGAACAAAGCCCTTTTGTTTTGACTTTCTCATCAACACACTTGGTGTACACAGTGATTTATGATCCTCACTTTCTGATGCTTCTCATTTACCTCTGTAGAGAAGTCCCTGTTGCCATTTTATAGATAGGGAACTGATACCACAAGCACATGTATGTAACGAGCTGCAGTCCTATGCATGCAAACTTGAGAGTAAATGTTCTGTTACATAGAAGCACAGGGAGCTGTTTTGTACCAGATCAGACCATTGGCCCATTTAGCCCAGTAATGCATACTCTGTCTGGGAGCAGCTCTCCAGGGTCTTAGCTAAAGATGAGTCTTTCTTTTCCCCCTCATCTACTATCTGGTCCTTTTTAACTGGATTGAACCCGGGACCTTCTACATCCAAAGCATGTGCTCTGTCATTGTGCTGTAGTCCTTCCCCATTGAATTCAGTGTTGCTGTCTTCTAGGTAAGCATATATAGAATTTCACCATTAAATTGATATAATAATCATTATACTGATATTATAATCATTCCTGCTCCCCTGGGAATGTTACTTGTACAAGGCCAGAGGTAGGGTGAGGAGGTCTAATGAAGAAGTCTCAGCATATTTAAAGAACATCAATTAAGTTTCTACTATATATATGTCCACAGAAGATAGGGGCTTCCTCCAGTTTGGTTATGTTTTTAGGGGCCTACTGAATATGATTTGTTATTATTGATGACTATTTTAATTTACTTCAAAAACATAATGTATGAAGCTTCCCCCAGGCATATAAAGTGTGAAGCATCGAAAACGAACTGTGTACTTGCTCTGTAGTTGTGAATGTCTGCTGCCCCTTGGTAGAGAGTATGCTTGGTAACCAGCATCTTTGTAATATGTGAAATGGTCTTGAGAAGATAGTTAAACCTTTTTGCCCCTGGTACATCAAGGTTTCCCATGTTAACTCCATTTATCATGCAGGCAGTACCAACACAATCTTTCTTCATTAAATTGTTCCTTTCAGTCAACTCTGCAAGTGTATGTGTGGCGGTGGCAGCAACAGCTGTACAAGTGGATTTGAAGTTCCTGGTGCATGCGCTGAATTTTCCAGGCTTTTGTTTACTTAAGGACAGCTAAGAATGAGTTACTTTGCAGGTTTTTGTTTGAAGATTGCCAAGGATGCCTTGGAGCATATGCATTAAGTCTCTTACAACTTAATTGAAGAGAAGAGTGTCTGAATCCTTAGTCAAGACCTTTTGTTTTCTGAAATGCTCATTAGTCATTGAAGATAATGGAGTGTAAACAAATAGATTAATTTTAAACAGCCTGGTTAAATATACCTTTCCCCAAAGTGTTGTAGTTTATTTTCTTCTGCTTTCTGAGGTGCTGCTGCACTAATTTTCTTGTTAGCTCTGAATTTTTTTAAGACTAAAGACACAATTGGTGGCCTTAAACAACTAAATCTCTTTTACAAATGGGAACTGTGGACCTTTTTAAATCTTGAAAGAAATTTATCTCAAATGTTTCTGGAAAGTCTATTGGCTAAGGACACAAGATACCAGCTGCACTTAGTCCTTTCTGTGCTAGCTTGTGGTGATAATGTATCATGCTGCATGAACAAGTGTGTTCCATAGCCTCAGTCAGTAACTAACTGTGCTAAGCTGCTGCCTCTAAAACAGACCCAGCAAAGTCCGGTTTGCTGTAACCACTGATAAACTGCTTCTCCACACATTCCTCTTGTCTGTGATTTTTTAAACTGGGAAGTGGGACTGGTATTAAGAGGGCTTGATTTGGTCCTGGGGCCTCCAGTTTCTGCTCTGTGCTGTAGAGGATGGGAATGTCTACATCAGGGATGGGGAACCTATGATCCTCCAGATGTTGTTGGACTCCAGCAACCCCAACTGGTGTGGCCAGTGGCTAGGGATGATGGGAGTTGTAGGCCAACCATAGCTGGAGAACAATAGGTTCTTTATCTCTGGTCTGTATCAAAAGGTGTGATCTTGCTCATCACTTGATTTGTATCGAGTGGAATGCCGGTGATACTGGTTTGACTAAGGGATTCCTGTCCACTTGCTTGGGGCAGGACAAAAATAAAGATAGTTCCCATTTTGAGTTGGGAATGTATTCCCCCGCCAAAAACAGTTTCCTTTCTTTTCTACATCCAAATAATCTTTTGAAGGGCCTCTAAATTTTTATATCTTTATTTTAAATTCAGTGATGTGAATGAGGGCTTCTTTGTATATTGTATTTATGTGTTAAGTTTTATGTCTTTTTCTTACTTACTGTAAGCTGCACAGAGAACTTACTTAGGCAGTTCATAAAGAAATATTGTGTTTTTTATATTCTTGGGATGCCTGCTTGGACTAATCACCTTGATTTCCTTCTGCTTCTTTCTTAGCGAACATTTGTCCTGCTCCTTCACCTTCTTCTTGCATGGGGACAGCAATGTTTGTACCAGCGTGGAAATCAACCAGCACCAACCTGTGTACTTTGTTAGTGAAGAACATCTTACCCTGGCCCAACAGTCTAACAGCCCTTTTCAAGGTAGGTTTCTTTGGTTGACTGCAGAGATTGATTGTGTCCTTTTTGGACAGACTGTTTTCTGTAATACAAATGAAGGCTTTGTAGCAAGAGGAAGTAGAGGTTAATCACAAGACTGATGAAAATGTCTTAATAAGTTTGCAGATTCTCTCATCAAATTTAGTTTTCTTTTTTATTAGTTATTCTGAACATTCAGCTTTGTCAGGAATAGTTATCTTGAAAGATCCATTTTGAACTTGCAACAAAAGATGAGAATCTTCAATTCAGTATCCCCTAACCTGGTCCCCTCTAGATGTTTTAGATTCCAACTCCCATCAGTTCCAACCAGCATAGCCACATATCTGAGAGGATGAGAGTTGTAGTCCAGAACATTAGGAAGGCATGAGGTTGGGGGAGGCTGCTGTAAACAATAGGCAAAATGTGGTTTTTAATCCATGTGTCATTTCACATAGTACATTAATGTCAGTTGCAGCAAATATGTATTGTACAGGTACTCTTGCCAATAAACACTGATTGGCTATAGCTTTTGGGATGTACACCTGATAGTCTTGCCTGTGTTTGCCTCTTAGCAATGTGTGAAATGGCGCTGGAGCTTCCTGTAATGCAACCTAATAAGCTATTCTTGTTAAGGATGTGTCATGATTCTTGAGTGCTGATGCCTATATGTTGCACTAAAACCCAAAACTTCTTGATGGCAGTAAATGGATCTCATATGTTTTATTCCTGGAATGACCCTGAACTTATTTTTTTGACTGGTTCCTCTACATGCAAGTTTTAAAAAACACTCATGTTCAGCAGTTTTTCAGCTGTCTGTCGGCTGCTGCCAACTGTTGAAGGGTAACTTTCCTAACATAGACCAGTTTATGATGTTTTTAGAGATCATCCTTCTCCTGTTACCAGGTTTTCCCTGTTATTAAAAAATAAAATAAAATAATTGCAGCCTAACCTGTAGGTAGCAGCTCGCAATCTAGGTTTCAGTAGATGTGACTGGTGTTTCTTTAAAAAAAAAAATCCGTTCACCTCTCCTGTATTAGAGAAAATTGTTCCCTACTGCTGATCTCTTACAATGCATTTCTATGTCAGATGTTTGGATGAATTTCTATCTGCTGTTATGGTACACTGATTCTTACATAACTCACCCTGTTTCAGTACACATAAATTTTAATGAGGGACATTAAGTCCTTGTCCTGAGATCGTCAGGTGAGGATTGCTCCTTGCTGCTGTGCAGCACAGTAGAGCACAGTCTACCCTGTTAATTAAAGCACAGAATTTTGTTTCTGAGATTTAAAACAGTGCTTTTAAGTGGAGATTTCAAACTTTGTCAGAGTTAAGAGGCTATTCAGAATGCTGAACTATGTGTTGAGATTAGAAGCCTCCTACTCCCTTGCCATTCTTTCTGAACCTTGAAAAATGATTTGTGCAAACTGGTTTGTTCACAAATTGTGATTTCAAGCTGTAGTCTGAAGATGATTGACATTCTTTGTTTCCCAGGAAACTGTGGTTTACACTTACTTCAAACCAAGATGGAAAGCCTTAAACTGTGTGCAGGAGATGGAGGAAGGGAGCAAAAAAGCACAAGATTTTTGTCCACTCTTTTCTTGTAATATGCCTGGATAGCCTCCTAAGTCATAAAAAAACCAAGCCTTTAGTGTTATCAGTCCAGTATTATGGAATACTCTGCCAATGGGGATTGAGCAGGAACCTTCTGTTCGAACTTTTAAACACCTGCTGAAAACTTGCATTCTTTCTGTCCTATGCAGGCAAATGAGACTACACCTTTCCATAAAAGTTAGCCGATTTCTGGTTTTAACTCTCTCTCTCTCTCTCTCTCTCTCTCTCTCTCTCTCTCTCTCTCTCTCTCTCTCTCTCTCTCTCTCACACACACACACACACACACACACACTCTATATATAATTGTTGTAAACTATTCTGATATTCTCTATTAATAGTGTTATGTAAACATTTTTAGAAAAAATAAAAAGGAAAGATAGTGGAACTTCCCGTAATACTAAGCAATATCCAGCTTTTAGCCTTAGTTGGAGAGTCCCAAAGAAAAATGAGCATATGAGCATAGAAAATTGCCGTGGAACCTCAGACCCAGGTGTGTGGGTGAATCTGGCCCCTGGAATTTGCTCAAGGCCACACCCCTACTAGTCCTGCTTCATAGCCTTTTTGAGTGTTTTTGCCTGACTGGAATGTGTCCTTGAATTGCCCTTGGATTAAATCAGCGAGGGTGGATTGGAGCTATCCATGGCATCCCATGCTATTGACTAATTACATTGGCTATTTTTTATTCTGCCCTGCCTTGCAGGCTTTTGTAATGATTCTTGTAAATATTCTGAACTGGAATGTTCACCCTAAAGCCTCTAATAGCTGCTTAACTTTAGCCACTGGAACTGATCTCAAATAAGAGACTTGCAGCCCTTCATGGGGGCAGTGATGGTATCCAGCCTTTAGCAAGCCATACAACAAAATAGATTTTGTAGTGGAATCCTTGAAAAGATTTAACTTCCATTGCAAATTTACTGCACATGGAAGCTTAGCCCATTGACACACCAACAGCCTTTGGGTATACATTGCAGATCTTTTTGGGGTGGGGCTGGTGAATGACGAATGTCCTTGTTCTTTGTATTTGTAGTTATTCTAAGTCCCTTTGGATTAAATGGTACACTCACTGGACAGTCGTTCAAGTTGTCTGATTCAGCTACGAAAAAACTGATTGGGGAATGGAAACAGTTCTATCCTATCACATCCAACCTGAAGGAGGGATTGGAGGAAAAGCAAGAAGAAATGGATTGGGAGGATGACTCTCTCGCTGCTGTGGAAGTCCTTGTTGGTACGAAAGCTTTTTAAATCCCTGAACCAGTGGTGGGAGGGACTGTAGCCCTCCAGGTACGTTGGATTCCCAGCTCCCATCAGCCTCAGCCAGCATGGCCATTGGTGATGAGTAGTCTAGTCCAGCAACACCTGGAGGGCCACAAGTTCCCCACCTGCCTCCAACAACTGAAATTTTATTTAATTACTATTTTTCAAGTGCCTAATGCAGCTCTCCACTCTCTGATGAAATGACATGTCACCAGACAGTCAAGATGGTCTTCACTTGCGAAAACTTACTTAGTTCATATGTAGTGTGGATTTAGTAGTAACAATTTCCCTCCCAAAAAAATTCTTATTGGTCACCTTTGTGTAAATTGGAACAGACACTTGGGGTTGGAAATGTAAATAATTTGGGCTGTTGCCTTGTTTAAAAAAACATTATTTTAATCAGACTATGTCTTTAAATCAACTAAATGATTCTATAAGTGTTGCAGTGTTAGTAAAAATATTGCTGTTGAGCTATCCTTATCAGGAATGGGACAGAAGAGCACCAATTTAGGAGCTGTTAATTGCCTGTTTTAAAAAAGGTATTGCTGCTAAAGTTAAAATTGGTGACTTCTGTTTCTTCCTTCTAAGCAAGAGCTAGCACAACAGTAATGTCTAATAAATAATTGTCATAGTTCTGGTATCCCACTAGTTTTTCTTCAAATGGGAACTAGTATAGTTTGTTTGAGATAATCGTGAGGTTAAAAGGATTCAAAAGCTTTGCTGAAAAACTGAACACTAAAACTATGAGCAAGTTATTACATAGTAAATAATAATAATAATAATAATAATAATAATAATATATTATTATTATTATTATTTATACCCCACCCATCTGGCTGGGTTTCCCCAGCCACTCTGGGTGGCTTCCAACAGAAAAATAAAAAACAATAATTTATTAAACATTAAAAGCCTCCCTAAACAGGGCTGCCAAGGTAAACTAGAGCAAATGGAGGGAAAGAAAGTGTAAAAACAACAAACACCAGGAGCATGGAATGTAGTGGGGGCACAAGATGTCAAACAGATCTGATCATGGAACATTTTAAAACAAAGGAAACAGTTTGTGGTTGGTAATGCAAAGGAGAAGGAAGGCTTAGAGGAAGGTAGGTGTGTCATTCATACACCCACACCCCTATATATTTGGTGCCCGCCAAAGTTTCTATAATCTCTGACCATTGGCCATGGGGCTGGTGGGAGTTGGGAGACCTATAAGGCTATAATACATTGGCTACCCAAGTCCTCTTGCATAGCAGTCACCCAATGTGCTGGTCACTATATCTCTTGGCCTGATAAACCACAATGACATTACAAGGATAAAATGATGGATGAGAACCATGTACAGTAGTGCCTCGCTAGATTCACTAGACAAAACCGCGATTCCCTAGACAATTTTTTTCACAAAACGAATTCGTCTAGCGAGGCAACCTCTGCTCGAAAAACCTCTCCATTAAGTGAAAAATTCGTCTTACAGGGCATTCGTCTAGCGAGGCACCACTGTATACTATCTTGAGGTTCTTAGAAGAAGGAAAGGGAAATGTAAGCAGTCATAAGAAATTGTGCTTCTTTTAGCATTAAGGTTAGTTACCAAAATTTACAAAACTACCCACCTAGAGTGAAAACAATTGAGAATTTGATTTGCTTTAAGAGTGTCAGAGGAATTATAAGTCACAATGAAGCGTATGTCGTTATTTAACTTTTTAAAAAAAGAAGAATGGCGGTAGGATGGATTGAAATTTAAAGCATTTTCACTGAGAAGAGTGGCACTATTATAAGCCAAACTAGAGTAGGATTTATGAGGAAGATGACAAGGAGTCTTACTGCTTTTAGTGGAGAAAAAGAAAAGGTAGATAAATTATATTGCATCACTGACAAGTAACATGCTTTTAGCCCAGCACTGGGCAGAAGAATAATTGAGGCATGGGCAAAATGATTGGGGCCATCAAGGATTTATATGCAACAGCGGAAATAGTTTCAGATTTCATAGTTGAAGAGAACCGTAAGCCATGTGTTACAGGGCTTAGTGGAGATGCTAGTAATTTTCTGAGTCATTCATTGGGATGTCTGTGAAAGGGGGGATGTTGGCAATTTTCAGGTTATATTATTAAACAGTTTTCCTGCAGCTTCTTGTAAACCAGGGGTGGGTCACTTGCCCCCCCAACCTAATTTTCATGAGGCTCTCAACCTAATTTCAAAAGCAGGCTCTTGGTTCAGATACTGGCCAAGAGCAATCTGTTCTCCCCTCTCCTTCCACCCCTACTCCCAAGTCTGCCTGTTGAAGCCTTTGGGGTGAGGAGGGAGACAAGGAGGTGGCAGAAAATGAAGGTAGTTGCAGAGGTGGGGGCAGGGGGAGAAAATGGGATGTTCCTTCCCATTCTTGGCTCTGGCCACATCCACTGCTAACACTCCCTGACAGATTTGCCCCTTAAGGAATGTTGACCCTCTTGTAAACAGTTACTTACTGCATCATATGTTATTATTAATAAGCAGTTGCTGAAATTGATACTGCTTAGTGTAGTGGAGTGTGGTGGCTTTCAAACTTTGCTAAGGAGCCCCCATATGTGATATAAAAAACTGCACATTTCCAAAAATTCTGGGTCATGTTCCAAGTGCAGTTAGTTCACTCTCCAGGCTTGTTTGGCCCTTCTTTCGCTCTGCATGAACCAAGAATATACTCCAGACTCTCTCCTGCAGCTGCCTTTCAGAGAAGCTACTTCTGGGTTTCCTTGATGAGAGGATCAGTCATAATGTAAACCACTTGTGTAGTGGGAAGACCTTTTCTCTGCCGGGAAACTCATTAGTTGAGGCTGATCCAATTGTGGCCGTTCAACCCAACCTCTCTCACATGTGAGGATAAAATGAGGGTGGAGAATTCAAATATTCTGCCTGTCAGATTTTTTGTTTGTTTGTTTGTTTCAAGCAAGGCTTAAAAAGCAGTTTGTGTTACACTGGATAGTGATATACTTTGTGCCTGGGTTGGACTGTGTAATAAACTTTTTCTGTTTATTTATTTTTAGCTGGTGTACGGATGGTCTACCCAGCATGCTTTGTTTTAGTTCCTCAGACAGACATTCCTGTTCCTAGCACTGCTGGGTCAAGCAACTGCTTGGGTGTCCATCAAGTGCCTGCTTCCACAAGAGATCCCGCCATGTCCTCGGTCACTCTGACTCCACCTACGTCCCCAGAAGAGGTTCAAACAGGTATAGTAAAACTCCTTCCCCATCCATCATATGGTATCTGAAGAAGTGTGCATGCACACGAAAGCTCATACCTATGACAAACTTAGTTGGTCTCTAAGGTGCTACTGGAAGGAATTTTGTTTGTTTGTTTGTTTCGACTACATCAGACCAACATGGCTACCTACCTGTAACCCATCCATCAGCTTTGTCATACTTAAAATCTACAAAGCGGAGGTACTCTTTTGACATGTTCTCCCTGCCCAAATGGCCTCTCATCAGCATGACATAAAGCATGGGTAGGCAAGCTAAGGCCCGGGGGCCGGATCCAGCCCAATCGCCTTCTAAATCTGGCCCACAGATGGTCTGGGAATCAGTGTGCTTTTACATGAGTAGAATGTGTGCTTTCATTTAAAATGAATGGGTTATTTGTGGGGCATAAGAATTCATTCATTTCCCCCCCTTCAAAATATAGTCCGGCCCCCCACAAGGTCTGAGGGACAGTGGAGCGGCCCCCTGCTGAAAAAAATTGCTGACCCCTGACATAAAGTAATGGTTAATGCCATGATATTTTTTTTGACATTTATATCCTGCCTTTCTTCTATCATGGAACCAAAGGGGGAGTTGATGTGATTCCCAAGGCACTGACCAGACCCAGGTCTGCTCATCTTGAGCAAGGTGGTGGCCTCATGTGCTTTCAAACCCTTAGACCAGGGGTCAGCAACCTTTTTCAGCCGTGGGCCGGTCCACCATCCCTCAGACCATGTGGGGGGCCAGACTATATTTTTTTTGGGGGGGGAGAATGAATTCCTGTGCCACGCAAATAACCCAGAGGTGCATTTTAAATAAAAGGACACATTCTACTCATGTTAAAACATGCTGATTCCCGGACTGTCCACAGGCCAGATTTAGAAGGCGATTGGGCCATATCCGGCCCCCAGGCCTTAGGTTGCCTACCTCTGCCTTAGACAATGAATTCCAAAGTATACTTTCTGAGTGCATGCTGCTGTCCATCTCAGTCCCTAGTGCTTTGATGAGGTTTTACATGGTAAATTGGAGAGTAGAAGCAGGAATGTGCAGGAGAGATAGATGAGATTGCACTCCATGCAATCTGTCATGATAAAAACTACAGACTTCTGAGCACAAGTATCTGTAGGTTTGACCATCCACGGTGGGTGTGCATGCTTCAAAACTGGATAGAACCAAGTTACCGTCTCTTACTTTTGTCCTTTCATAACTGTGTTGTTCCATGTTCCCACAATAGGGAGTAACCTCAGCTATCACTTGGTTGGTAGTGTTTTCTTCCAGGCTTGGTGAGTAAATACTAAGCAAGGATTTAATGAGGGGAGAAACAGTATTGGAGGGGGGGGAATAGTCAGTGATGTAGGATCCAGCAACTTTTCTTTGTATGCTAGAGCCCTGTAAAGGCAATTGCACACACTTGGTATCCCCTCACAACCACAAGGGCTAACATCTTTTTTTAAACATTGCTCATTAACCAAATTCTACAACTTCTCAAGATCCAGAAAGTTCCATGAACACCACCATTGCCACGATCCTTGTAATAGCACTGCTTTTCACTTTGGTTTCATACTTTGAAACCTGTGTTTGTTCAGTATCTTAAGTATTTTTTTTCTAGTTTTAACTATATTGCATGATTTTATGTTTTCATTGCCATAAAACGCTGAGAAAGAGAGAGAGATGGATGAAACTGTTGTTGTTAGTTACTGTTGTTGTTGTCTTAGTCGTGTTCGACTCTTCGTGACCCCATGAACCAGAGCATGCCTCACTTTCTTCTCAACTTTCTTCTCTCACTTTCTTCTCAAAGCTTCTCCTTTTTTATGCCCATGGAGTTTTCTTGTCAAAATACTGGAGTGGTTTGCCAGTTCCTACTACAGGTGGATCACATTTAGTCTAAACTCTCGGCTATGACCTGTCCATCTTGGGTGGCCCTGCACAGCATAGCTCATAGCTTCTTGGAGTTATTCAAGCCCCTTTGCCATGACAAGGCAGTGATCCATGAAGGGGATGAATGCAATAGTGGTATACAAACAAACAAATAACTTGACCGTAATTTGTGTAATGCTCTGTAATTGGTATATGAGAAACAGACAAAGCCTAATTCAGTGTGACACTTTGAGTGCCTTTTTATCCGTTATGTCCCAGAGTAGTAATTCAAAGGAAGACAATGTTGTTGTTTTAACTATTTGGTGCCTACAGATGCTGTGGCTGCCTCTGATTTTGTGCTCTGATTTTTTGTCCCTGCAAGAAAAACTGGGTTTTTTTTGGGGGGGGTGTTGTTTAAGCAGATAGGATGGATAAAGTCTTACAGTCTAGTTAACTTGTGTTGCCTTCTGTCTTTCTCTTCAGTTGATACTCGTTCAGCCCAGAAGTGGGTGAAGCTCCCTACTATTTCTGACATATTCAGCTCCGAAAGCATTAGTCACCATGGGGGCAAAATCCCTCGGAAGCTGGCCAATCAAGTGGTTGACAGAGTCTGGCAAGAATGCAATATGAACAGAGCGCTGACCAAGTATGTATGAGGTTTTTGTGTGCATGTGTGATATGGAGACAATTGTAAAATCTGTACTTAAGTGTGGAACACAGTTGCTTTCAAATGAGTTCAACCAAAGCTGCACATGTTCCTTAATTGCTTGGTACATTTTAGTGTTTTTAATTTGTTGCTCACCCAAGTCTGAAGACATCAGAGGCATGTAAAGGAGATGGATGGGGATGTGTAAAACACTTTTATTGATTGCTGTATTGGCCAGCTTTCTCTCCCTTCCCATCTCTCCCTTGGCTATGACCCAAGAAAGTGCCACCTCCCATCCCAGAGGAACTAATGTATGTTCCCTAACCTACACTTCCTTTACCCTTCTATCCTGGAAGAAAGTGTGTCAAATTGCTACTCACTAGTAAGAAACTACTTAGCCCTGGGCAGCAACATGTTTGGAAACTCCCTGTCCAGGCAACTAATCTTTTACCCTGAATCTATCTTTGCCCAGCCTATCTCCTCAATTTCCTTCTCCAAATAGCAGGCACACTCTGGATAAATTAATTTATTCCAGCATTTTTAGGAATAATATTTGATCAAGGCACTAAGAAAGAATACTTCCTTGCTTTTTTCCCTCCATGCTGCCAGATTAGTCTGCTGGAATTGGACTCTGTGTCCTAGCTTGGGAGTTAGATTGGGAAGACTAGGCAGCAAGTGGGAGCAATAGGAAAGCTAGAACAGGTGGTGTATTTAGGTTTTTATTTTATTTTATTCTTTAAAGCTATTTTTATTAAAGCTTGAGCAACAAGCAAAGACAAAACAGTATACAAAAGTCCACATCAAATACCAAGCAGATAACAGGGTGTATTTAGTGGGCAGATAAATCACTATTTAATGAGAACTGGCAGGCTCTTGGGAGAAGGAGGGAGGAAGATAATGGCCTGTAATGAAGGCTGTTTTCTTTGTATCTGGAGCAGCAGCAAACCTGCACACATGGTGTGGCGACCTGTGGAAGGAGCCATTTCTCTGTTGAGATTCCTAGTTCTGGCTGGTGCAGTTAAGCTGCATTCAGCCATTCCCTCACTGGAATTTGGACCAGCATTTTGGTTTCCAGCATTGGCCACCCAGATGCTTTGGGGTACACACAAGGAAGGTCTTATGGTAGTGGTTGCCCTTCCTTATCTAGAAGTCAGAAGCAGATTGCCTTTCAATGTGAGAGACTCCATTTAGCTGTCGTGGGCTAACGGTTGCTGATAGGACTACCCCCTTTGTGCTAATCTAATATTGCACAAAGTTGTGGGTATTGCCACACATCTTGTGGTACTGAATTTCTTAAGTTCGTTATGCGTAGTGTGAAAAACTGCTTCTTTTTTCTTTCTTTTTGTAAATCCTGAACCAGCTGACAGTCAACCTCATTTGTTGACATTGTGTGAGACTTATATGAGAGGGACGGAAACTTCACGTGAATCATAATTTTATAGATATGAAGTCCCTCTCATAGTCACACTTTTTCCTAATTAGTTAGTGTCAACATTAAAAACTGAAACAATATATAGAAATGGCCCTCTCAATTGTAGCAGTTTAAATACAGTACTACATTGGATCGATATGTTAAATGTTATCTGCATTTACCTGAAAGTTTTCATCTGTGTACACACACACACACACACACACACACACACACACACACACACACACACACATCGTAAGTCCACAAAAAGTACTAACTTGCAAGGTATTTTACTGCCTGGCAAAACACATACCTGTTAGTCATTTGTGGTACAACATCAGCTTCAAAGAGAGAAAAATCCAGCTTGTCCAAATATGATTCTTTCTAGCCACAGGTGAACCAGGAAAGTGTATAGATTCGGTAATTATATGATCCACCACAGATTCATGTTTTCTCTACAATTTTCATCAATTTTCAATTTGTCTCCCAAATGCAATGCAGGAGGAAGTATTCTGCTACATCAAATGGCGTATGTGAAGATGAGACAGTTGACAAAATGTCATTTTGGGAGTTTGTTGAAGCCACACAGAGGACAAATTGCAGTTGCTCAAGGTAGTTTGCAGAACATTTAGTTGTAGTATGTAAAACTATGCAGGAATCTTTCAGGATCCATTTTATAAAAATTAAAAAACAGTAAGAAGGTAACGTAACATGTTGGTCAATACGTAAGCTAACAGACTGGGTGTATAGGCTCGTTGGAACTTTATTTTATTTAGTGCATTGGTCTTTAACTGATGAGCTGGGATCCACTAACAGGGTTTTGAACTAGGATGAGGCACAACAGCACAATCACCATACAAATACATGGTAAAAAGATAGAAATAAATTGTTCTCCAAATGCAGATTTGGATTAAAGGTGGGTCCTGGGTCTAAAAGAGTTCAAGACTACTGTTTAATGGATTTGTAGCCTGCTTTTTGATGACAAGTCCTTAGATAAAATGCAATGGATACATTAAAAGCCATGCTTAAAAGAAAGGAAATCCAGCCCAGCTAGAGCAAGCATAGGTATCTGGTGTTTTCTCTGCCTGCTTGTCTTTCCTTCTTTCGGTACTTTCCCTGAGGGCAGTTGGTAATAGGTGGGCCAGGGGACAGTCTAGGTCAGGCATAGGCAAACGTGGCCCTCCAGATGTTTTGGGACTACAACTCCCATCATCCCTAGCTAACAGGACCAGTGGTCAGGGATGATGGCAATTGTAGTCCCAAAAGATCAAGAGAGCAAAGTTTGCCTATGCCTGGTCTAGGTGGAACAGCAGCAGCGTCTTGATATGTTATCCTGCCTCCTTCTCTGTCCTCTCTTTTTACTTGGTTGTAAATGCTTCATTAAGGCACATACATTTGCCAATAGTTGTAGGAGGAATGTGTTCCCCTGTGGCAACATAATGCTTAACCATTATTAAGCATTGCATCTGAATGCCTAAACCACAGTTAAGGACTGATGGAAATCAGGATGGGAAGCCACAGTTGGAAGTGGGTTTGCAAACAATGACTTCCGCTAACTGTGGGTAAGCATCATGTGTGCACTGAGAAAACTGTGGTTAAGGAAGTTTTGCCGCCTCTTCATGCTTTCTGCTACTAGTTGGTGTCTCCATGTTCATAAGCTCCAAGGGTAAGGTTTAACTCACTGAGCTAAACCACAAAGCAGTATAGTAATCATGGACAAGTGTTATGTCTGCATATCAACATATTTAGCTGAATTCACTTTTGTGTAATGGTTGCTGAAATGTGACATGCTACTGGCAGTTAACAATACAGATGATTCCCACCCCAATTCTCTCTCCTGCCCCTCTTTAGGTACAAAAGTCTCAAGCCAAGACTTGCAATTCAGCAGGGGCCAGTGCCTCCTGTGGGCCAGCAACAGCAAGCAGCTCCAAAGCACAAGGCAAATGAGAAGCAAGAGAAAGGAGATAAGCCCCAGAAACGTCCTTTGACCCCATTTCATCATCGTGTTTCCATCACTGATGACATTGCCATGGAGACGGACTCGGCCAATCAGAGGCTTGTGATTACCACGTCCGATAACCAAGTGAGGTTTTCAAATCTCAGAACTAATGATGTAGCAAAGACGCCTCAGATGCACGGCACTGAAATGGCAAATTCTCCCCAGCCACCTCCCCTTAGTCCTCACCCGTGTGATGTTGCTGATGAAGGGGCAACCAAAACTCCTTCCACTCCCCAGAGCCAGCATTTCTATCAGATGCCAACTCCAGATCCTTTAGTTCCTTCAAAAACAATGGAAGACAGGATAGAGGGCTTGTCTCAGACTTTCCCAGCTCAATTCCCAGAAGTTATAGAGCCCACAATGTATGTTGGTGCAGCAGTGAACTTGGAAGAAGAAGATGCAGATTCCACGTGGAAGTATTACAAGGTTCCAAAGAAAAAGGATGTGAATTTCTTGCCGCCACAACTCCCAAGTGAAAAGTTTAAGGATGACCCTATGGGATTTGCAGGGTCAGACAACTTACCTTCAGCTACAGAGTAAGCATACCTTATGTTTTAACTTCTAAAAGCAGAATTTGCATCTAATCCAAAAACCTTTTAGTTCTTATGAGAATATAATTTTGTTTTCCTTTGTATTATCATGGTTCAGAAAGAGTGGAACTTCTGGTTCTGCTGTGGGCATTTTAATTGTGGATGTCCAGATCAAAATGCAGAATTATTCAATCAATCAATCAATCAATCAATCGTGTATGTGTATATGTATGAGTACTAGAAAATTCAAATTCTCATTCAGAGTGTGAGAGGTCCTGTATTCAAATCCTACAGGGATTGGATGATTGTACCATTTGAATTTGGTGGGAGGGGGCACAGCATGGGACTGGAATATGTAGTTTGCATGCAGAAGTTCATAGGTTTTATTCCCTGGCATTTCCAAGTTCAAAGGATGTCAAGTAACAAGTGAGAGCCAGTGTGGTGTAGTGGTTAAGAGCAGTAGACTCGTAATCTGGGGAACCGGGTTCGCGTCTCCGCTCCTCCACATGCTGCTGCTGGGTGACCTTGGGCTAGTCACACTTCTCTGAAGTCTCTCAGCCCCACTCACCTCACAGAGTGTTGTGTGGGAGGAAGGGAAAGGAGAATGTTAGCCGCTTTGAGACTCCTTTGGGTAGTGATAAAGCGGGATATCAAATCCAAACTCCTCCTCTTCTTCTGCTGGGAAAGAAATTTGAGACCATGGAAGTTACTGCTTGTCAAAGGATAATACTGGGGTAGATGACTTAAATTATATGTTCAACTAATTTTTGCAGTTTTCCTTGGCTTGGAGATTTTTATTCTCTTTATAAAAAGCCACCTGAGTGATAGCCCATGTCTGCTATAGAGCCAACCTGGTCCAAGAACTCCACTGATGCTATTTGAAAGCTTTTGTATTTCCTTCAGAGAGGACTATGTAACTAGGAGTGTGTCAAATTCTTGAAAGTGGACCTACCATTTAACTGAATACCTCTCAGTGTTCCCTGCTAAAAGAGCTATTATTTATAAATGAAATACCAGTTTTAAAATGCAGCTTATACTGTGGACTTAAAACCACACAATATTTGAATTGGTCTGCCTTTGTTTCCCCTGTTCTCTGTGGCTGATGAATCTCTTTTATATGTTATGAATAAAAAGCTCTGTTTCAGCTAGATGATTTATCATAGTTTCCATTCTAGATTTTTGTTTTCACTTCAGTCAAAAGCAAAATCCCTTTGTGGGTTTCCCAGCTTCTAAGCTTGTAACTAACTCTGCAATACATTGGAATCTGTGGAATGAAAAGGGAAATCATGTCCTCTGATTTTTAAAGGGAACATGACTGAAGTTAACTTCTTTTTGAGCTTTCTCACTTATCTCTTGCCCCATGTCTGTCGGATCTGTTGGAGAGTGTTCTCTTTGATATCAAAGTATCAGCAAGATTTATATCTTGTCCTATCCTATGAGCTCAGGGCAGCTAACTTGAGTTTGAAATGATAGAAATGGCTCTTTAATTGACTTGTAATAGAAACTAATCACAGAAATGGAACCTGGAAAGGGGAGTGGGAAAAGAAGGGGATGGGGTGGGGGTGCAGTCTTAAGAGTTGGCTTTGAAAGACTAACTTTCAAAGCTGCTTTTAAAAAGTGTCTTGTGTGAGGAATCATTTTTGAATGGGGTTGGGTTGCAGGAGGGATGGTTCTGTGCTGTTCTGGAGTCTTTATTTGGCTCTCCTCTAGTCCCTGTTCACAGGGCAGTTGCTCAACATCATCACTTCTTACCTTTCACAGTTGGAACCAGAGGTCTATGGCCTGTGGAGAGATGGCACCTTTCCCTTTCCCTTATCTCTTATCACTTTTTGACTCCCTTCTCACCTCATGTTTGCTTACTGAGTGCTTGCTTCTTTATAAACATTCTTAAATGAGGCAGTGGAGCCATAGAAAGGCTTTCTCATAAATCCCAAAGTCTCTGTTGAACATGGGCCTCCCTTACAGAGTTGTGACCTGGCACCCAGAAGTTCAGAAGTCCTCACTTGTCCGTTGAGTGATTTTTGTGCCACTGGGTTCCTCCTGCTTCCCTTAATCAGTGCAGCAGCATATGGTTCTGGTGGGGGCAACTGAAATGACAACTGGTGCTGCTATGAGGGTAAGTAGTCTTTTCCAGTGGGCCAGAGCGTGAATGTTTACATCGTTTTCTCTCTCTGAGTCTTGGCACACAGTTTGGGGGGCAGTGGAGGGGGAAATGGCAAGTGCTGAGCAGCATGTGCTCCTTTCGGGTGGCTCAGTTCAGCAAATGCTAGGCTTTGCCACATATAACCTGGCAGCAAACCTTGGGTTTATCCCTAAAAGTACATTGGCTATAGCTACCTGCTGAAACTTGGCACAGTAATGAGTTTATCTGCATGAGACACGTGCTTACCAACTCATGTTTGTCCACGCTTTTGAAGTTTTCAAGTATGTGCTTAAAACATCTTAGTTGTATACTTGTAAACATCACTGCCCAACGTCCTATGAGTGCTGGTTAAGTGGCAGTAGGGAGAGCTTTTTGAGGAGTCATATTCTGGTTCCTGTATGTCTAGAAGGGGATCATTCATTTATTTCTTTTTTCTTTTTTGTATTTCCATTGTGCAAAGGCTTCATAGGAACCTTTTTTTTTGTAATTCATCCTCCTTGCTAACCAACAGTGAACTTAATTGTCCTTGATTACTGCTGAATCTCAAAAGAGCTGTTATGTTCCTGAAATAATCCTGGCATAAGGAACTTGCAACTTGTGTGTCTGAAGTATTCTAAGACAATCATAGGAGATGTGTACAGCTGCTGTTGAGACATGAAAATAGAGGGAGATGAAAGGGGCACAAAGCTGGATTGCCTCTGAATGAGCTAATGAAAATAAAGGCAGAACCCACCTGCAATTGTTGGATTTAAGTGGGCATTTAAATCTCGAACTAGGAGTTTGAAAATATGTTCATTGATTTTATCCTGAGACTGGAAGCAGCCCACCAACACTTGATAGTTCCTTTCCCCTCCATATTAGTAGAGGAAAAATGAGTAAGCTTCTCATTTATTTATTTTTATTTATTAAATTTGTATACCTCCCTTAATCTGTAGATCTCAGGGCAAGTACCCAACATAAAAATACAAGATAAAATAACACAAAATACGTAATAAAAACAAAAAACCCCACATAAACCAATAAGCTCTACAGTTTTGTAAAAGCTTAGTGTGCTGCTTGCAACTGTCGCTCATCATTTGTGCATCAGCTGTTAGCTGCTTGGTAACATTTTCAAGCTCTGAATAATATTCAGCTGTTCTTTTGCTCTTGTTCAAGGGTAAGGAAACATGCATTTCCTTTTCGATCTCCTTTTGGTTTAGTTTGTGAGCTTATTTTGAAGGCAGGTGCCAATTTAACAAAACAATGCTGTCAGCAGGTATCCTGTGCTGCTATCTTTCCAAAAAGTTGTTTTGCTTCTGGACAAGATAGTTTTTTAAAATAGAAATAAATCTGAATAGTGCCTTAAAAATGGTATTCCGAAGAACTTTGTTTAGTTGGTCATGAATGAGAAGATCAGTAAAATAGTCTGTTACCGTTCTTTCCCTCTTGAGTATATTCTGTGGCCTGATCTCTGCAAAAGAAATGGCTTAGAATCAGGATATTGAAAGAATTGCCTCCTACCTTATGACCCTTCCACACAGCTCAGATCAGGGGAAGAGGTTTGATCTCTGGTGTCCAAGTAGGACTGGGAAAAGCACCTGCTGGAGACCTAGAAGAGTCACTGCCTAACAATATATATAGGCAGTGCTGAGCTAGAGATGGACCAACGATCTGATTTTGGTATATCCTATATTCCTGTCTGGGCAGAAGATGTTTCATGTCTCACTGCTCCCTGAAGTACAGTTGGTGGGAATACACATGACAGGACCTTGTCTGTTGCCTCACCTAGGTTGTAGAACACCCTGCCTTGGGAAATCAATTTTGTTCCCTCCTGGTAGCTGATGGTTCTGAGCCAGCAGGCCTTTGACGTACTGCTTATTTGAATTAGATATTAGTTTTTCTCCTCTCCACTGTGAAGTCGTGTTATCTGCAGCCCGTTAAGTTTTTTTTTACTGTTGCAAATTCCAGTGTTCATATACCTGCTTCCAGATAGAAATGCCAGCTGTCTTTAATGCTCAGTTGCAGCCAGTTCGTTGCCCACCTGAGAGGCGGTTTAGGAAAAGACCTACTACAGGACTTGATCAAATGTGTCTCCATGGCCGGGGGGGGGGGGGGAAGGAGGCTGAAGCTCCTGTTGGTTGGAAAATCCACTGTGCAAAGCTATTCTCAAGTTACTTGAGGCCTGGGAAAAGCATGCTCCAAATGGTCATGCTTGAAACAGGTTGATTATATTTTCATCTACCACAGTAGTTTGAGGATGTGTAAAGCACCAAAAAGTGAGTTCTTATTTTCACTTCCTGGAATTGAGGTTTTTTTAAATCTCTTTTAACATTCCTGTGGCCTAGTTCTCACAGTACAGTAGTGGTAAACCTTTGTCTGCTGTAGCATTGCAAGCCTGCAGGTGGGGGCTTACATGACTGAGTAAAGAGGAGCATTCACTCAGGGAGGCCCCCACCTACAGCCTGGAAACACGGCAGCCCAGACAGAGGGTTACCACCACCATGAGAAACAGGCTTAGTTTGCAGAGAATCCTCTGGTTGTTTTTAAGCTCTTGCTCAGCAGTTTGCTTTTCTGGAGGGCCACTTTGAGGTGGCAGGGAAGGCGATGGGCCAGTACTTCAACCATCCTCCTCCTGTTCTGGTGAGGTTGGGTCAACTGACCCGGGTTTCTCTCCACACCTCCTTTGCCTCTCGCTCTGCAATGGAAGGACCTGGTTTGCTCTTAGGAGAAGATTTGGCCAGGGCCCCCTGGGTGCTGACCCATATATTAGACCTTGGGTTCCAGTTCAAACTGCTGGCAGCCTTTCAATTCAGAGACTACTTCTTATAAGAGTCTTGCAAGTACTTTCATAAAGCAGCAGTGTTTTTTTAAATTATTATTAGCCTGCTAGATGCCTGCATTAGCCAGTTATGGCTTAACTGAACTACAATGTGAAGCTTCTTTGTCTGAATAGCCTTCCAGTGGTCTTACTGGCCATAAGTGACTGCAAAACTTTGAGCCTTTTAAAAAAAAGTTTGCTAATGTGTTTCTAAATGGATAGTCATTATTCAGATTGCAAATGTTTAACCCAAGGATGGGTTGACTTCACTTGCTGTGTTTAAATTTTTTGAAACCCCATTCAGCTGCTCAAGCTCCTCACATGTAAAAAAACACTCAAGAGGAAGTGAAGATGTGCTACCAAGACCTGCCCCATTGCCATGGAATCACTACACAAGTGCTTCCCGAACTCCGAACTCCCCCTGACCACTTGAAATTCGCTGGTGGTCTTGGCAGACCACTTAACTGTTTTTCCATTGGTTGTAACAATTGCAATGTGCTGAGATAGATGCTCTGTATTTTTTAATTGTATTTTTACTGTTTCCTTTGTTTGTTACATTGTATTTTATTGCATTCCAATTTGTATCCCATATCATTCAAATTGCAATACAGAAACATAAAACATAAGAAATAAAAGCAGCAGTAAAAAGACAGTCAAAAATAATATGAATATTTAATGCAAGTGAATGAAGCTTTGGTGGTCCACTGAGCTCAGTTTGGGAACCTCAGCTCTACAGAGTGAAACCCTCCATGAGTTTGAGCATGACAGTCCAAAGCAGAGAGTCTCTTCTACACATGGAGGCCTGTCTGTGCATTTTAAACCCCGAGGAGATTGAATAGAGACTATCACAGTTAAGGCATGGTCCCAGTGCATGATCTGAAGACACCTGATGCAGCCAACTAACTGAAGCTAATAAATCTAGATCTGATCTTCATAACTGCCTTGCTAGATCAGATCAAGTTTCCCTAACTCCTGCAAACTTTGCAGAGAGTCCCAGCTAGAAGCTGGTCAGTGGTCCCCCAGGATACCACAGTCTCTCTCCCCTGCTCTAGTCTAAACCATCCATTATCTAAACTGTACTGCTGTATGTTCCAGTGAAGCATGTTTCTCTGGTCTTTGTGCACAAAAGGCCTTCATTGCAGAGAATGATGTGAACTCTGGGCAATGAGAGAAGTGGTTTTTGCTTCATTCATTAGCAAAATATGAATTTTAAGAGAAGAACTCCTGCCTGGAATAATGCCCAGAATAAAATTATGGTATAAGCTTTTGTGAGCTAGAGGCTCTTCATTCATTTATCTGATTGTATATAATTTTAACTGATTTTAATAATGTATTTTTATGTTGTTCAAACTCACCCAGGGACCTTGTGGTGAAAGGCATGTAAGAAAATAATAATAATAACCTGTACTGTACCAGTATGGCAGTTAAAGGTAAAGGGACCCCTGACCGTTGGGTCCAGTCACGGACAATTCTGGGGTTGCAGCGCTCATCTCGCTTTACTGGCCGAGGGAGCTGCCGTACAGCTTCCGGGTCATGTGGCCAGCATGACTAAGCCGCTTCTGGCAAACCAGAGCAGTGCACGGAAACACCGTTTACCTTCCCGCTGTAGTGGTACCTATTTATCTATTTGCACTTTGACGTGCTTTTGAACTGCTAGGTTGGCAGGAGCAGGGACCGAGCAACAGGAGCTCACCCCATTGCGGGGATTCGAACCGCCGACCTTCTGATCGGCAAGCCCTGGGCTTGATATTGATAAACATAAGCAAAAGCTGAGATGTGAGTAGTGCTGTCCTTTTTAAAGACCTCATTGTAAAGTGCTGGGAAAGAAGAGCTGACATAAGCCATATACTAATTAGGAACATAAAGACTTTTAAAATACCAGATTGATAATAACTCACATGAAAAACTCAAGAAGAAGAAATCCACTGTTGTCTAGAGTAGTTGTGGGACTCTAGTGAAATTTTTAATTTTGTGTGTGCGGGGCAGGGCGGGGGGATTCCACTATATGGGAGGTGTTGGGGGTGAACTTGTAAGCCGGTACGGTGCTTAAATGTGTTAGACTTGGACAGCAGACAGCTGGGCTCCCTGCACAGCCATGAAACTCACTGGGTGATCTTTGCTTTGGTTGAATTGTGCTGACCAGCCCACCTCTCCCAGGGTAGTAAATGCTGTCTTGAGCACATTGGAGGAAAGATGGGTTACAATTTGAGAAGCAATTAAAGGTTTTAATCACCGGAAGGGTTTTGGCATATGGTTTCTATTCATTGTAACCTGGTCTTTTTCCTGTGTGCAGGTTAATGGTGCAATGTAGAAAACCTTTAAAAGTCTCTGATGAATTGGTGCAGCAGTACCAGAGCAAGAACCAGTATCTAGCAGCAATAGTAGCTGACCAGGAACCTGAAATGGATCCGTATGCATTTGTTGATGGAGATGAAGAATTCCCTTTTCCTGATAAAAAGGACAGGCAGAACAGTGAGCGAGAAGCTGGGAAAAAGCACAAGGTGAGTGAAAAGGTCTGGGTGAAGCCCAACACAGGGAATGAGGGACCAGGAGCACATGCAGAAACAGTAAGTGAGGAATGCACATGAACCAAGAGGATGTAGAGCCTTGCAACTAGTTCTGTGGCCCCAAAGAGATCGCAGAGTAATAGAATTGTAGAGTTGGAAGGTACCTCGAGGGTCATCTAGTCCAACCCTTGCACTGCAGAAATCTCAACTAAAGCATCCATGTGTGTCCTTGTGTTTTTCAAAAAGCAGTCTCAGTGCCTTGCCCCATGTCACACAGTCACCTGTTTATGATCAGTGATAGGGGATAGCGGATCTGGTAGCAAGCGATGGGGAAGAACTTTGCCCGAGAGCGAGTGCCTGTCAGAGTCAGAGCCTGTCAGAAGGGACAACTAATACTCTTGTTTCTGAAAGGCTCTTGGACTTCTACTTGAAGAGCTCCTGCCAGTTGAAATAGATCAGCTTTCACCAACCTGGTGCCTTTGAACTGTTTTGGACAACAATTCCCATTGGCCCCAACTGGCACATCTGGAAGGCACCTGGTTGGCGAAAACTGCCTGACTCTGTATAAGGCAACTTTATATGTTAAATAACTCATGTGGCGTAGTCACATACTCATACGGCCTGCTGCCTCCTTTTGTTGTTTGCAGGCTGAAGATGGGACACCTAATGTTGGAGAGGATGCGATGTCACTTTTTAGCCCCTCTGTCAAACAAGGTAACATAGCTGTTTTTGAAACGCATGCTGTTCATTTTAAAAACTGGATAGAACGACAAGTATGCATTGGTTTATTTAATAGTAGGTTCTGTAAACAAACTATAACATCAGAACTGCTAGAACAGAGTCCATTGGTGAGCCTTTGATCTCTCTCCTTTCAGCAATAGATGCCCAGCGTATTCCCCCTCACAATCGCACAGCGTCCACTAGTTTGTTTCATGAAAATGACCTGGTTGTCTCTTACACTGACCTTGACAATCTCTTCAACTCAGATGAAGATGAGCTAACAGTAAGTGGCTTGATAAGATATGTTTCATAGCTTCTTATTGTAGTGGGGTGCCAAGACACCACATGACAGTGAAGGCAGTGTAGAACTAAAAACAAGAAAAAATTGAACCAGTTTTCATACTTGTAGTTTCTGAGCCATTCCAATAACTCTCCAATCGAACTGGATCTGTTTGTATAATCTTAAGCCTTGCCCTATAACTGTTGTCTGTAAAGTGAGGTATGCATTTTTGGGTTGTTGACTTGAATGTGCAAAGCAGCTGAAGCAGAGTCAGTACCTTAGTAAGGGAACTGCTCAAATAGTATAGATTGAAGGAGGCAGTTTGCATAATAAGTCTCAGCCTAGAGTTGCTGAATGACAGACATGCATTGTGCAAATGGGCTCTTGCTTCACACTTCATCTTTATCAGCCTCCTAAGTGAGGTCAGTGAGGCTGCTGACGGAAACAGCTTGCTTAGATGATCCATTGCCTGGATGATGTGGGGCCCAGAGTTGCATAGGAAAGCCTTCTTAATAAGTGCAATGTTTTGTTTTGTTTTGTTTTTGTGGCTGGCAATCTCTGTGCAACATTTCCTCAAATTTCAGTGGCTATGTTGAAATTTTAACTTAAATCTCCCTTTTTTTAACTGCAAATAATCTTTATCCTGCAGCATCATTTGGAGCAGATTCTGTTTATTTACTTGGTTTTTGGTTGTAAAATTTGTGAATATTGTTATTGTCTGGTGCTGTGTGTTTTTAAATTGTTTCGCATATACATTTTCTGGAAAAGTGAACTAAAATAGCTGGCATCCTAAGAGGTAATTTAGGCACACCCAAGGGCTTTAGCAGGCATTGTGAGCTTTCTGCCTGCTTTGAGTCACAGGACACATCTAATATAAGCTGCTTTTGAAACTCCTGCCTGTTTCTGAATTTACCTATGACATGGCACGGTTTTTAAAGTTGCAAAGTCATTGCTATTGATGAAGCTGTGCAAGACCTTATTTTTACCCAGCGATATCTGTGGAGTCAGTTTCTTTTATTCCTCTTCCCTCCCTAGCCTGGATCTAAAAGAATGCTGAATGGAGCAGATGACAAATCCAACTGCAAAGAGTCAAAAGCAGGAAACTTGGACCCTTTGTCATGCATAAGTAAGCTGCTTTCTTTTTTCTCTCTCCTTCCATGGCCCCCCAAACACACACACTTTGGGGGAACTTCTGGCTAGCCACCCACACCTGTTGTCATATTTGGGATGTGGCTGGATTGGTTGCTTGTGCAGTTGATCCCTTCAGAAAACAGGATTGAACTCCCGACATGTTAGCAAATGCCCAGGGAGTTTAATCCTGCTTGGTTCAGGTGCACAGGAGATTTCTCTGCAGAGAATCTGCTCTCATTCACTCGACCCCTATAGAAAGGTCACCATCTCTCACTGCCTCCCTGGCCAACTTTGATAGCCGGGCAGGACCATCCACCAGTCAAATTACCTTATGACTTTATGCTATCAGATTATTGACAGGCAGGTGTGTCCAAGTCTGTCCACATGGTAGGGAGAGAGAAAGATCTGGCCTGCTGGGCCAAAAAAGGTTCCCCACTCCCTGTCCTACTCTTAGCCCCAGCTAGTTCAAATAGACATGTCTGAATGTACTACGTCACAAGCTAACATTTTTTTATTGTGTGGCTGCTTCTACAGTTAGCATGCACCAGTAACATAGGAATTTGCATTCTGTGACAAAATTGTAAAATAGTAACATTCAGAAGCCATTGGGGAAGCAGTTTGGCTGTCTTGGGATGTTGAAAATCTCTAGAAAATTACTGTTGTGGAATTCAAACTTGATAGAAGCTGGGTGTGCCTAGCTCACTCCAGAAAACAAGTACCACATTTCAGTTATTGGTTGATAACTGCCCATCTTCCTATGCTCATTTGGCCCCACTGGCTGCTTGTTGAGAGTGAGTCACACACATGTTGGGTTGTATCTTTACCTATGATGCACCTACAACTATCTTTCACGTATCTTGGTCTTCTGTTCCTGCTGCACAGATATTCCCCCCCCCCAATTCTGTACCCTTGTATGTAAACTACCTACTTGGGAGACCACTTCATGCAATATATTTTGAAGGGCCAAGCTTACACCAAACAAGTGGGATGAATCACATGGGAACTTCCCACACTAGGGTTCACAGTCCCAGTTTGGGGATTCGAGCACAAGGAAAGAGAATACTAGTGATAAAAATATTAATGGAGTGTACATTTTTATGCTAATGGTGTAGTTTGGGAATCTGCTGCAGCCAAGCATTCAGAGACATGATAAGCTTGTGATAAATGAGAGTAGCTTTGATGTGTGAGCATTCCAACATCTCTCTCTCAAAATCCTTTTAAATCTAAACCAGGCACTGCAGATCTTCATAAAATGTACCCAACACCACCATCCTTGGAGCAACACATTATGGGGTTTTCTCCCATGAATATGAACAATAAGGAGTATGGCAGTATGGACACCACGCCTGGAGGGACTGTCTTAGAAGGAAATGGCGCTACTGCTGGCGTTCAGTTCAGGATTGAAGTAGATGAGGGATTCTGTAGCCCCAAACCCTCAGAAATAAAGGTATGTTAAGTTGTCTTTATTACTGTTATTGCTATTATTCAATAGATTCTTAATTTCAGGTAACAAAACATACCCATACAAAGAAAACAGGGCTTAGCAGTTGTACAGAAAAATAGCAATCGATATCTGTAGTTTTAGACATTCCAAGAAAGGGAACCAAATAAAGTGTCTTCTAAAGTCGATAAAGGGATACCATGTCTTATAGAAGGGGTGCGTCTCATTTCCCCACCCCACCCAGTGAGAATGTTAACTTTGACCATTTTTTGAGCTTAGTTGTTAAATCTTCTATCAGGAAAGTAAAGTTTTAAGTACATTTCTTCATTTAATTGGTGTACCCAGGTCATTTACATTCAAAGTTATTGCAGTTAAGTGAGGCGTTATAAGGTTAATTTAAAATTATGCAGCATATACCAGGGATGATACTCCTGAAACTACCAAGTTTGTTTCTGGGTACTTAGCCAAGATTTTTAAAGCTAAATCTAAATTTGCCTGATTTAGTGGCTATCTAGTTTATATATTGTATGTGTTTGGATTATCAATGTATTTGGATGACTTTGGATGATTTTATGGTTTTACTGTTTTAACCTAATGCCACTAAAGCAGGGGTAGTCAACCTTTTTATACCTACTGCCCATTAATGTATCTTTCTTGATGGTAAAATTTCCTTACCCCCCACCAGTGCTCGATGGAAGGAGGATTCAATTTGTGTTGCAGAACCCCCTACCACCCACCTAGGATCTTGAAACGCCCATTAGTGGGCAGTAGGGACCAGGTTGACAACCCCTGCACTAAAGGCTAGTTAAAAAAACCAACCAACCAGGCAATAGATAATTTCAGTGTTATTACCATATTCCATCAGCAAAAAATACAGATGCTCTGAATTTCAAAAGTGATCAACTTCAACATTCAGACTCCCGCCTCCCTTTCCCTAAACCCTCCAACCTTCCCAACATAATAATCCCTACACCTGTGGTTGGGAGCGGAATAGTCCCTCTTTCGTTCATGAGCCAAATGCTTAGGTGAAATTGGGGAAACTTAAACATTAACCCCCTCCCCCCAGAAACAGAACATGCTTTACATGGTTATATTACAGACAAAAATAAAAGAATAATAGCCCAATTCGTGCCCATTTTGGTTATAGAGCTCATGACTCTTGGTCAAACTTACAGTTGATTGTTTCAGTGGGACCCCAGGCAGAGAAGAAGGCCTCAGTATGTTGTTTTTGCAGGGTTTTCTTTACTTGTTTCTCTCTCCCCCCCCTCCCCTTTTATCATCTGCTGCCAGTCTCCTCCTTCGAGTTCTGTGTCTTCCTCTCCACTGCCTACTTTTCTCAGTTGTTTGTCTTCATTTGGTTGCGGTCCTGGTTGATTTAATACTTTTTAAACTTGCAGTTGTGTGAAGGTAGCTTTAGTTACTCCTTCATAAGTTAATAGGTGTTTGAATGGGCAACCCCACCAGTACCTTATGCCTGCTTCACAGAGTGCTGTAGTGTAAATTTTAAATATCTAACCAGGATAATTCTGTTCTGAACCCCAGCTGATAAGAATCTGCAATACCTGTATCAAACCTTTCAGATCATGGTTTGTTTGGAGCAAAGGAAAAACCAATCCACAGTCTGGATATAATGCTAAGCCAAGGATCGTGGTTTGTTGTTCCTGCTAGCTAGGGAGAGGAACAAAGTGGGAACAATCTGCATGTTCATGGTTAAACCATTAGCTGTGCCCTGTTGTGATGTGCAAACACATCCAGTATAGACTCAAAATGAGCTTCTAAGCCCAGATTTGGCCCATGTATTATTCTACTTGAACTCAAGCCATCTCCCCTGATTCATATCCCAGAGGCAGCAAACCAAAGGGGCAGCTGGCTTTTCTTTTTCCGACTATGTTAGCTCTTCATTTATGCTTTTTCTTTTTGCTTCTAGGATTATTCCTATGTTTATAAGCCTGAGAACAGCCAAGCTTTTGTGGGGTGTTCCATGTTTGCACCATTGAAGACTTTACCAAGCCAGTGTCTCCAGCCCCTCAAGCTGCCAGAGGAGTGTGTTTACCGGCAAAGTTGGACTGTTGGCAAGCTGGAATTGCTTCCTCCGGGGCCTGCAATGCCATTCATCAAAGAAGGGTATGTGCTTGTTTGCGATGTTTTGTACTGCAACTCCCATCATCCCTGGCAGCTGGTTGCTCTGGAAGGGGCTGGTGGGAGTTGGAGTCCAGCAGCATCTGCAGGGCTCCAGGTTAGAAAAAACTGATGTAATGTAACCTCTTTTAAGTGTGTTGTCCTATGTTACCTCTCTAAACGTGCTGCCATGTGCCGTTGTATCTTGACTGTTTTGTCCTATTACTGGCAGTGATTCCCACTGTTTGTCTGCTCAGATCCTTAAAAAAAAAAATACTCTAGAGAATGTACTACTTAAAAGCCTTGGATAAAAATACTTCTCTTTTTTCCCTAGTGATGGGAGCACTATTGATCAAGAATATGGCCCTGCCTACACTCCACAAACACATACGCCCTTTGGAATGCCACCCAGCAGTGCCCCACCCAGTAACAGTGGGCCCGGCATTCTCCCTTCGCCTTCCACCCCCCGTTTCCCAACTCCACGGACACCAAGGACTCCAAGGACTCCCCGTGGGGCTGGTGGGCCAGCCAGTGCTCAAGGCTCAGTTAAGTATGAGAATTCGGACTTGTATTCACCAGCGTCCACACCATCAACCTGCAGACCACTAAATTCTGTTGAGCCTCCCACTGTTCCTTCTATCCCTGAGGCCCACAGTCTTTATGTAAACCTCATCCTCTCTGAATCGGTGATGAATCTCTTCAAAGACTGTAACTTTGACAGCTGTTGCATCTGCGTCTGCAACACAAACATCAAAGGTGCCGATGTTGGAGTTTACATTCCAGATCCAACACAAGAAGCCCAGTATAGGTGTACCTGTGGCTTCAGCGCAGTGATGAACAGGAAGTTTGGCAACAACTCTGGATTATTCCTAGAGGATGAGTTGGACATCCTAGGCCGCACCTCGGAATGTGGCAAAGATGTGGAGAAGCGCTTTGAGGCCCTCCGCACGGGCTCTGCTGAGCATGGCGGGGGATCGAAGGAGGCAGACAGGCTGCCTGATGAGCTGATCCTCTTGTTGCAAGACCAGTGCACCAACTTGTTTTCGCCATTTGGAGCGGCGGACCACGATCCCTTGCCAAAAGCTGGAGCTGTCAGCAACCTGGTACGCGCCGAGGAAAGGGATTGTTGTAATGACTGCTACCTTGCGTTGGAACATGGGCGCCAGTTTATGGACAACATGTCGGGAGGGAAAGTTGACGAAGCACTTGTGAAGAGTACTTGCTTGCACCATTGGTCAAAACAAAATGGTAAGTGTTTGCAGTCATCCCCCCCCCAATAGTGTTTCAAATTTCTCACCCTATATAAAATGCGGACTTGAAAGTGATCACTTAGTTGATTTACCATAAATTGCAAAGAATGGGTAGCTTGCTTGGGTGCACTAATTATACCTAAAATATCTGGAATGCTAATTATTTGTTATTCTCTGGAACGGGGTGGAGAACCTGTGGGTCTCCAGAAGTTGCTGGACTACAGTTCCCATTGTAGCTGACCACTGGCCATGCTGGCTGGGACTGATGGGAGGTGTAGTCCAGCAGCATCTGGAAGCTACAGGTTCCCCATGCCTACCCTGGAAGACTCAAAGTTTGGCTGCTTGAGAAATGTCTGTCTATCTCTTTGATGTAGGCCGCAAAACATACACATGAGTGCTTGGCAGTATGTTGTATTGCAGTTGTGATCAATTAGGGCCTCTGCATGGTGTATGCGAGGGAAATCTGGACGCTCTGATTTTTAAGGAAACTTGAGAAATACTTTCTAAATTAGAGCAGGGAGAGATCTGCCCCTGGGCTGCAGGAATAACTTTTCCAGGATGATAGAAAAGATTATCATTCAGAGATCAACCATCCATCAGAACATGCCTTCAGAACCTATTTATGTGTGCGTCTGTACAAACACATCACACAAAAGCATAAAATGCCCAAACAAGACCTAATTGAACCATCCATATATTTTAAGTTATACTCATGTGAAGCATATTGATTTGTAATTGGAAAAAAGAGGTATATAAAGGTGCAAAATAAAAATATGAATTAGGTGGGACTTACTTTCAAGTTGACCTGGCTATGGCTCTGCTATATTACCTGCCTACTTTGCAAGTTTAGTGTGCATAGGATGTATTTACTTTGCTATATAGCATATTTCAAGGTATCTTTCTGTGCACGTAACTGTTGAGTAACGAAACACTCTGAAGCAAGCATATACTCCTTAGCTTTAGGGGGAAATTCCAAATATTTTGAAAGTTAAGCTCAGCATGTGCTTTGCTTGGTTTCTGGAAGACTGAAATTGAGTATTTCAGTGACAAGCCATATGCTGCTTTTAAGCAGAGTTGTCAACCAGTTGAAATTTTTTAAATCTGTTAATCATTTTCTTTGAAAAAATTAAATGCAAATGGTGTTTTTACTAAGATGCCTTTAGAGATGAATAAGTGAATGCACCTCAAAAACAAAATTGTGCCCTTAACTTGTAGTTTCCCAGTGTTCATCAACCAAAACTGCTTAGAGTTTACATCCCTCATTTTAAACTAACCTAACCAAAGCAGTATACAATAAAATATATAGAGAATTTCATAGCAGTGATGTGGGTTGTATTCTCTGAGCACAGGTAACTTCATGCATTTAATGTACAACACCTGGAGCTTAGAAATGAGTTGTTGATATGTATAGATCGTGACTAGGACACTACTTTGCAACCTCTTTGAACTAACTTTGGTTGTTTCAGTTGGAGACGTGAGCATGCAATGTTCTCAGGACATCCTTCGCATGCTGCTCTCACTTCAGCCTGTCCTCCAGGATGCAATTCAGAAAAAACGAACCGTTCGCTCTTGGGGGGTGCAGGGTCCTCTCACGTGGCAGCAGTTTCACAAAATGGCTGGCCGAGGCACTTACGGTAAATGTTGCCCACAGATCAGTTTCTTTCATTTGTTTGTGTGTGGAGGGGGGATCATTTTAAAACTTTCCTACTCTTTCCTAGTGCATGGGTGGAGGGAATTCAAGGAGCGGTAGTATGTTGAAATGTGAGTTTATGCTCTGTGGTTTGGGGAGGTTATGATGCACTTTTCTTTGGGTTGAATTTTGGTCATGAGTTGTTTATTTTGGAACTCATGATAGGCTGGAAGCATAGGAGAGTATGAAGGAACATTTATAAAGATGCTAGACCTCAAGACCAGAGGACTTTAAAATTGTATCCTATTCTCCCAGTAAAACATAATCAACGATACAGCCTCAATCCAGATGTTGTACCCAAACTATGGTTTGGCTATGAGCTGTAGATTGTGGGCTTGTGTATTCTGTCGTCCCCGCCCCCCCCTTCCGTGTTTCCAATTAAGAAGAAACTCCTAGGTAGAAGTGGATTTCCATTTCAGATTTGGAAGAAAAGTATGGTTACACCTAGCTTGCCTAGGTAGGGCATCATGGGCAACTATGATTAAGGAAAACTTCTAAGTAAAGGAGGGAATTGGTGTATAGCAGGGAAGGATATGGGGTGTGTGAACCCATAGTGTATTCCTGATGGTGCTATGTCAGTGATGTCTGAATTGAGCTACAGAGTCTTACTGTGAATCTTTGTGAGTCCCTCATTAGATCCTTTTGTTCCTACCAAGGTCTTCATGAGTTTTCCCAAGATGTAGGAAGCAAACTTTCGTCCTTCAGCCCAGTACTTTGGATTTGTTTATATGAGGGAAGCCACACTTGCTGCTTGATTTGTTTACATGCCAGCCCCCAATTTTGCACTGCAAATGTTTGGAGAGTATTTTACAGATCACTACTTAATGCCTCCAGCTTTAGAATAATTTTAAGAATACCAATTTTTCATATTGGTATCTTTGTTTAACTCTGTGGACTTCCAGCTTTTGTTTTCAGGGAACAGAGTAGTAAAAAAGGAAGATCGGATGGGACAGAACGGACCAATTTTATTTTGATGGCAGTACTAGGAGTGGCTTGAGAATTAACTTGCTCCAGAAGACATCTGGCATCTCACTTTTCTCTTGGCAGTTGCTTCCCTTGAATCTGGATGGGGATGCACTGTTGCTGTCCAGTTTCATTCTAACATATGGAAAAAAATGTTCCTTTCCTTGCCCAGGAACTGATGAGTCTCCAGAACCACTGCCCATTCCAACTTTTTTGTTGGGATACGATTACGACTTCCTGGTGCTGTCCCCGTTTGCCTTACCGTACTGGGAGAGGCTGATGTTGGAACCCTATGGATCTCAGAGAGACATTGCTTACGTTGTGGTGTGTCCAGAGAATGAAGCACTGCTGAATGGGGCAAAGACCTTCTTTCGGGATCTCACGGCAATATATGAGGTAAGGGAATATGAGAAGGAGGCCCTGCTTGGAGTGCTCCAGAAGGAATCCCCCCCCCCCCCCGCCCTTAATGGTGCCATTTATCAACTTTGCATTCCAGCTGACACTTAAAAACCTCCTGCAGGCCTTATCTCAACAAATCAGCTAAAATGGATGGTAGAAAGAGATAAAAGGCTCATCTCCTTTTAGCAGGGCTTCATTTAAGTAGCAGTTTCCTTATCATGCAGATGCCATCAAGTGGTTAAACTATGTACTGCCCTCCTGCATTTAAGGCTACAAACATGGTTAACTCCAGGTTACTGAATCTTCCCTGTGCTTCTGCGCTGTCTGGCCATTATTCCAAGGCGTTGCCTGTCTTACCCTGCATTTAACAGAAGCCAAAGAAAAGAGAATGTCAGTATATTTGAATCCGTTGAATCTCTGATCAGCAACTAGCTTTATGGCAAGGCTGCGCTGAATACTCTGGCAAGCTGCAATTACTTTATGTGAGCATGCACACACACACACACACACACACACACACCAAACAAACAAACAAACAAACACCCAGCCCACTAGCAAGCCCTGTTTACAGACCCTCCCCTCCCTTCTTCCCTCTCAGTTTGGTAACACGGGGGTTTGTTGATACTTCTCAGAAGGATGGGTTGGGACTGTGGCCTCTATATTTTGAAAGGTTCTAGAGGCGGAATCTTTTTTTTCCCCAGCTCAAGGAATTATAATGTTTTTTAAAAAGAGCTTACAGTACTTAATGTAACAGGGTAGCCACGCTGCATTTTTGGACTAAATCTTGTTAGGGTAAGAGGGTGGCCTTTTGACACCCAAAATGTGTTTCTAGAGCCAACCCTATTCCGGCGATTGTAATACATTTTAGCTGTTTTTAATTTTAAGTTGTTGTAACCCACCCTGAGGCCTGCTGGTGAAGGGTAGGCAATAAATGTAATAATAGCAATAATAATTGTTTAAATTAGTATGTGCTGCCACGTTGATGTTTTCAGGAAAGAAGAATAGTACTAGTCTGTCTCGCCTCATCCCAGAGTATTATTAAGGTGTTTTGCAAAGACCAGGCCATTACTTGGCAGAGCAGAAAGGAAAAGAAATAAAATCCCATTAAAAAAGTAAAAAAAAAGATCCAGTCAGAGTAGGTGTGAGTAGTTCTCTCTTTCACTGGCGGTTCAGTAGCAGATTTGAAACATTTGCTGAAAGTATGGCCACTTTCAAAAGGAGACTCCTTGGTCAAGCCTGCTGAGTTGAAGTACATTGGCAGATTTCACACCATCCAACTCGGGCTCAGTAGAGGGTAGGAGCGGCTCAATCACTTCTTTTGGTGTGTGTTTTCATCTCCGATTGCCAGTTCCTTACCAGCTGGGACTTAGTCATACCTGCACTGATTGGATCATTCATTCTTTTGATTTAGTCTTGTTTTATATTGACATGCAGTTCCTGAAAGGATCGTGCTTTTTTTTTTTTTTTAATACTAGGTCTTCTGACTTAATTATGTGACAATTCTCCCCTCCTTCTGTCTATCTATAGTTGGGGAAAACTTTGTATGCATCAGGCAAAGTGTGCTCTGGCCCACTAATTTACTGTTCTTTGAGTGCCATGACACTACTTTAAAAAAAAATCGTAATCCACTGTTTTTGTGGGTTAATCTGCAACCAAAATGTTTGAGATTATTAAACTTTATGGAGACTGTTGTATAAATGGTAGGGCAAACATATCAGGGTACTGAATCATGTCTTTTATAAGAAAAATATCCAAAACGAGTGTTTTGATTTTGCTGCAGCCTTCTAACATGGCAGCCTCCCTGGAAGAACAGTAGAGGCATCTTTTTGTAGCAAGGTTCATGACGTTATGCCTTGTAGCTTAATTTATACCATGGGTTGCTAATCTGCAGCACAGGCAGCAGCAGGGAGCTGTGGTACTTACTCCTCAGGTCCAAGTTTATTTGCCTTGGCTGCGAGCCAGAACAAAACTCAAGATGATAAAAAGACATTAAAATAACCTCAATGTGTACAGATTGCAGATTCACACAAGAAACCGGGGAAAAATTCTGTTACGATCATATCAGAAAATGATGACTGACCTCAGGGGGTCAACTCTGCAGTCTCTTGCATGAGGAGCATAGAATTGTAGAGTTGGAAGGAACCCCAGAGGCCATTTAGTCCAACTCCCTGCAATGCAGGAATTGCAACCATAGGCGTAGCCAGCGGGGAGCAGGGAGACAGCTGCCCCCCCCCAAATCAAGCAAGTAAATAAAAATACTTAACTAACTGACCAGCCATGTCACAGCTCAGTTCTGCCCCCACCCAATAAATCCTGGCTGCGCCCATGATCTCAACTAAAGCATCCATGACAGATGACCATCCAACCTCTGCTTTAAAACCTCCAAGGAAGGAGAGTCCACAACCTCCTGAGGGAGACCGTCCCACTGTTGAACAGCTTGAAAGTTCTGGGGGAGATTCAACAGCTGCATCACAGCAAAAAGCTGCAATGTTTAGTTGAAGCTCTTTGCTTTTATTTGTCAATAAAGATTCCAGTTTTGGGCACTTTTGGGACAGGAGCAGTGAATGCCATGGATCTGGAAAAGGCATACTGATCTGGGTACTCTTGCCTGCTTTCTGGTTTTATTGTCTTCTAAACTATGTGCAAAATTAATAAAGAGCATTTAAAAACCCAAACCAAAAAAATGCATTGAGATGCTGTGGGCTTTGTGGTGTTCTGCCCAGTGCAATAAAGCGACACTGTCCCATATGTTAGACTTGCGGTCCACTTGTCAAAATATTTGTCCGCTCATCCGCTCATGATGTTTGGTTCCTGCTTCTTCTTTTGCAGTCCTGCAGACTTGGCCAGCATCGACCCATCTGTAAACTGTTGCCTGACGGGATCATGAGAGTCGGATCTGCTGCTTCAACCAAGCTTTCTGAGAAGTCTGTCGCTGAGTGGTTTTCCCAGGCAGCTCACGCCAACAGCGAATCATTTTCTAGACTCAAACTGTATGCTCAAGTCTGCAGATATGATTTGGGTACGTTCCCCCCACCGCCTTCCCCTAAAGCAAGGATAGCCGACATTGTGCCATCCAAGTGTTGTTTGACTCACCTCCCATCAATTGTAGTCTACATAGCCCCTGGTCAGGGATATTGGGAGTTATAGTCCAGTGACATCTGGAGAGCCCTAGGTTGGCTATCCCTGCACTTGTAAAAACATTTCACTGTGGTTATACAATACATATGTGCTGGCATGCAAAAAATGCAGTTCCCATGCTTGAAGTTGCCCATAATTCAGATCTGGTACAGTGCAAGTTGTCCATGTTCCTTGACCCATATGGTTTGCATATTAGTGTTGGGTTGCTAAACCAGACAGAGAAAGCTACGTTTTCTTCTAGGGTTCAGAATGTTCTGAACAGGGGTTGGAAATCTAATTTGATCTGGTTAGGCCAAAGTTACATTAAGTGAACCATAAGTAGTTGTTGGGGCTTTCAGCCAACCATATTTCAGGAGGCAAAAACATGAAGCAGTCTCCTTGGCCTCTGACTCTTAACTTTCTACTCTTGGGGAACTCTTTCCACATCTATTTCTTTCCTTACTCCACCCCCAGACCCTCCAGCACCTAGACCTATGCCAAGCATTTGTGGTCATGTTCAGTGCTATTTTTCTAGAAAAGGAGGTGCCAGAACTCACCATGAATCTTGTTCTCACATAATGGCAATGGCGCCCACCTGAGAGGTGCTGGATATCCGGCTGAAAAGAAGCCCTGGTCATGTTTATGGATGCAAAGTCAGTTTGTGGGCACTGCTGAGTTTGACAGGTGCTCTGTGTGAACTGAGAACTCAACCTAGAAAACCCTTGGCACTCTGGTGCACTTTTGTGTTTTAGAGGAAGATTGGTAGACTGCCTTTTGTTTGGTTGTAAATCATTTTGGCTTATCCTGGACAAGATAAAGTGACTTGGCAAATCTAATAAATAATAATAATAATAAGAAGAATAAGAATAAGAATAATTTCAGGGAAGGTTATCATCCCCCGTGGAATACCGGTAGGTTTCTCTTCTCTTTTCCCTGTCTATTAAACTGTGAAGGACCTACAGTTTGGTGGGTTCTCTGTCTAAATGAATATGATGCTCTGTCAAGTTTCATTAACACAGAAGCAGAAGGTTTGGTTAATTTCTTCTCCTTTTTCTGTTTTAAGGTCCTTACCTTGCTACACAGCCATTGGACAATTCCTTGCTTTCTCAGTCCAGCCTAGTTCCTCCCACCAGCCATCCTACATCTGTCCCGCCTCAGGTTGCAGGCAGCTCTACTCCATCATCCACCCCTTCGTCTGCTCCCAGTAATGCTGTCCCAATGAACTCAAACAGTGCCATCACCTCTGCCACTACCACGGCCAGTTCCACCATGACCACGACTGCCACTTCATCCTCCTCCTCCAGTTCAGCCGGTGGGATTTCAGCGAACAAACCTTCATCCTTTCCACCTTTTGGCAGCATGAACAACACTACTCCTTCCTCCCTCTCCACGCAGCCTGCAACAGTCCAGAACGGGCAGGCGGGGACGCAGCAGCAACAGCAGCCATCCGCAGCGATACCGGGGGAAGCCCCATCCATCCCTCCGCAGCTGCACTCAGAAGTTTCAGAGAGGTAACACGGCAAAGAATGATTTATCAGTTAATGTACTCACTTCCATTTGTATCGTACCTTTCTTCCAAGTCGCTCAAGGTGGCACACATGGTTCTCCCCCTCGTTTATTTATTTTTAAATCCTCACAACTACCCTGTGAGGTAGGTTTAGGCTGGGAGATGGTGACTGGCCCAATGTAACCCAGGTGAGCTTCATAGTTGGATGGATATGTGAACTTGGGTCTCTGAGGTCTCATTCTGACACTCTTGACCGCTGCACCATGCTGGGTTCTTATCCTTAAAGCAAACTGGGGTGATTGGGGACTTTGCTGGAACTTCTCTTCCAAGTCAGATGAGAGAAAATATGCCACCAGTTTGGCACCCCTTTTGCAGGAATCTGATTTCTTGAACAGGTGTCCTTGCTGTCATTAAAATCACATTATAGAAGTTAAGCAGTTGGTCTGAGCTTCAACTTGTAGCTAGCAGCGTTTTGGCCTAAACAGACCAAAGTGTATCCTTCCTTCTGTGCTATGACAGTCTCCAATCTCAACTAAGGACTGTACATGAGCTGCTAAATTTTGAAAGTATTCCAGTTGTAAGCTCCTTGGGGCAAGGGCCTGTGCTCTTCTGCTTTGCAAAGTACCACACACACACTATTTTTTGCAATGTGGAATTTGCAAAGATTGAATTCCCTAGGCTTCCTTCTACTTCCAGGTCAAGTGTTCCAACTCTTGTTAAATCCAGCAAACTTCTGATCAAAATTGAGGAAATACATTGTGACTAATTGTGCCAATGGTTACTCATCTCTGAAGGATGCCTGCATGCCTGATACCTTTGTGTCTCTTATGTTAGTGAGTAATGTGTTTGCTGTGCTCTGATAAGCCTGAGATAATGATGGGGAAGGTATATTAGCTGCAGAAGCTGCAAAGACGGCTTCCCCTTAAAAAGCTGCATAGGGGAGATGGGAGTCTTTCTCTGCTGGGTGAAAAGAAGTCAGATAATTTGTGAACACATAGCAATCTTAACACTTAATGGCCCATACGAGGAAGAAGCTTTCTGTTTCTTATGTCTGCCTGCTTTCTGCTTCCAGCACTATGGACCGTGACAAAGTGGGAGTCCCCACTGACGGTGATTCCCACGCAGTCACCTACCCACCTGCCATCGTAGTTTACATTGTTGACCCTTTCTCCTATGAGAAGAAAGAGGAGGGCAACTCCTCCAGCGTGTGGACTCTGGGTCTTCTCCGTTGCTTTCTTGAAATGATCCAAAATCTCCCTCCTAACATCAGAAACATAGTTTCTGTTCAGGTAAGCTGATGCTGTAATGTGGGAAGCCAAAGGCAGCCTGTTGCTTAAGGTGTTTGCCCACAGTAGTCCTTGGAAGCCTTGTCCCCTTCTGATGGTTGGACTTACATCCTGCCCTAGCTCTACAGCGGCTTTGGGTGGTTTGTGTGATGCTTTAAGGTTCCTAACTCAAATGCTGTTCAGGTCAGAACAGGATAATTAAATAAATTGCTTTGGCTGCTTAGCTCTTTTTGAAAGTACCAACATGTCACTGATGTTGACCTCATCTTGTGAGCTATACTCTACGATACTATGATTCCACGCACATGGCTGTGTCTTGGTTTATTATATTGGTTTATTATTGGTTGCACAGGATATTGTGATTGGATGTTGCCCAGAGTCAAAACAGGTGCACATGCTACTTTTTTTTTTTTGGCGTGAAGCCTGTTGCTGTCTTAAGGCTTCTATATACTGGTATCAGGTTGGGCAGTGTGTACTTACCTTTTCCTTTCTCTCTGACCTTCTTAGCTTGTTCCTTGTCAATATCTGTTACAACCAGTCAAGAATGAAGACAGGCAGATCTACACTCAGCATCTAAAATCGCTGGCATTCTCCGCCTTCACGCAATGCCGGAGGCCACTCCCAACGTCAACCAATGTGAAAACATTAACTGGGTTTGGCCCAGGTTTGGCGATGGAGATGGCGCTCAGGAGTCCAGAAGTAAGTGAGAACCATGAGTTGGTTGGCATGAAATCTGGTAAACCTCTGAGAAACACTGGAGATACATATCAATAGTGTGAGTGTGTGAGTGTGTGAGTGAGTGAGTGTGTGAGTGAGTGAGTGAGTGAGTGAGTGAGTGGCTATCCCTCAGGCAAAAATGATGCTGTGTGCATGCGCACAATTCTGTTTTGTTTATATGGGGATCTGCTACTCCGTGGGACAAGTAATCCTGTGGTTTTAAGTGTTCTGTTTTGTGTGTGTTTTGCAGAGACCAGAGTGTATTAAGCTGTATGCCCCTCCTTTCATATTGGCTCCTGTCAAAGATAAACAGACAGAGCTGGGAGAAACCTTTGGAGAGGCTGGGCAGAAATACAATGTGCTTTTCGTGGGCTACTGTCTCTCTCATGATCAAAGGTGGCTTCTTGCATCGTGCACAGATTTATATGGAGAACTATTGGAAACCTGCATTATCAACATTGATGTACCTAACAGGTAAGGGCTGTGGAATTCATAAAGTCATTTCCTGTATTTAGATAAGTTTAGAAAAACTTTCTTTCCTGGAAACCTTTTTATGATTCACTTAATGGTTCATGGATTTTTATGCTGATAATGTTTTTACTGCATGTTTGAAGGGTGTTTTATTTTACACACACACACACACGTGCCTACTCTTACTTTTTAAAGCTTTTTTAGAACCATCTCATTTTCAAAAACAGGATATAAGTGATTAAATAAAGAGGGAGTAGATGCATTAATTTACTGCTTGGATCTTGCACCTTTTGAAGATGTACAGAACCTCCCCCCCCTTCTTGATCCTGGCTGTCAAAATACTGAAGTGTGACAGCGTCTTACTGGTCTTAAAACAGTGGGAAGGTATGTTCACGGATTTGTTTACTAGTAAATCTTTATTCCCACCAGGGCTCGTAGGAAAAAGGGGTCTGCTCGCAGACTTGGTCTTCAGAAACTCTGGGAATGGTGCCTGGGGCTTGTGCAGATGAGTTCGTTGCCTTGGAGAGTTGTAATAGGACGTCTTGGAAGAATAGGCCACGGGGAACTAAAAGGTAATATGGAAACATCTCTGAAGATATTTGTCACCCATGGAGATGCAGCGTTCTGTGCAAGTTTGTCCCCTCTCTGGCCAAAATGCTTGATATGGAACAAAAATGGCACATTTAATAATGTACATAACACACACACTCATTTTGGATAGAATATATAAATGTGAATAGGCATGCATGCTCTAGAACTGTGAAGCCCTTACTGCCACACAAAAATTGTCGCAAGCAATGCAGGGGTCACAAAATGAATTTTTGGGGAGACTACTCCTTACTCCAGGATCATTGATCTGGAGAACAGAGTGGCCCCTGAGATCAAATAATTATATACTGTACATATGGAAGCAATCTCCTTTTGGGGTGGGTGTTTATGGCATGGGGGAAATGGGCTTTCTGTCACCTAAATTGCAACCTATTCAATTTCAGCAGAGAATTTGGCTTTAGCCCCTGCTGGCAATTTTAACACCCGAAATAGGAAAAGCCTTGTGAAGAGTCACTAACTGACGAAAGAACATAATTTCCCAAGCTGTTTGCTTCCTAGGTAGCTTAGCTTTCTTTTCCAGTTGGGAAAGAGGTCAGAATAGCTTAAGAAAGAAGTTTGCATACAGTGGACAATCCAGTTTTTAATGTATCCATTTTTGTGGTCTAAACATGACAGCAGCTAGCCATCATTTGTATTTGAAATCATTTCCTTGGTAGCCAATCTCCCTGGTTTCCTCTTTAGATTGGAGTTGTTTGCTGAGTCGCCGAAATCTGCAGTCACTTAGCAAGAGGCTGAAAGATATGTGCAGGATGTGTGGCATCTCCACTGCCGATTCTCCCAGCATTCTCAGCGCCTGCTTAGTCGCGGTAGAACCGCAGGGATCCTTTGTCATCATGCCAGGTATTTGTGAAATGCTTCTCACTTGTTGCTTCTATGAAAGCAAGCCTATTGGCTGTACTATTTAGCGAAATCTCTCTTTCTCTCTCTTTAAGATTCTGTATCAACTGGCTCAGTGTTTGGCCGCAGCACCACCCTAAATATGCAGACGTCCCAACTAAACACCCCACAGGATACGTCGTGCACTCATATACTTGTGTTTCCCACGTCTGCATCTGTGCAAGTAGCATCATCAACTTACACCACTGAAACTGGTTTGGACCTGGCCTTTAATACAAACAATGGTGTGTGTTTGTATGTATGTATGTGTTTGTGTGTCTTCAAATATTTTCATATAAAAATGTTTCCTTGATAGATATGAAAAATGAGGCCTGTAGAGGATTGGAATTCAGTCCTCCCAACAAGACACAGATTACTCTATCTCTAGACGCCAAGTGGGGCTTTCCACATCCTCCTTGGCACCCGTGGCTTCCTTAGCTGACCCCAATTTTTTTAGCACGCTGACCCCAATTTCTTTAGCACCCTCTCCCCAGAACACACAGGCCTGTCCTTTCCTAGGCATAAGGTTTTTCATGGCAGCCACACCAGCCTTTGGCTTCCTTTCCAGTATCTGCACTGCTGATTCTCTCCCCCCCCCCCCTCCTTGACTTGGGCCTTCACCGTCCTCTGTTAGAGTGTTTATGAGCAGCTTGTTAGATCTCAACCCCATGATTACAGGGAACAGGCAAAATGGGCAGCAGCCAATTGTTTGTGTGCATGTGTGTCTTGGCGTGCATATGCACTGTCGGTCAAAGCAAATCTAAATAACTGTGTATAAAATAGATTGAAGCAAGAGCTGTCTGGGACCAGCCAAATTTACAATGTCACTGAGTGTATTTCATGGGTGCCCAGGGATCTGAATACAGTCCTTGTGTTTCAAGCCCAGTATTCCAACCACAATGTAATGCTAGCTGTCGGTAAAGAATTTCTTCATACATTGTGTACTTTCCTTTTTTTATATAAATCACAGTGATAGCAAATCTCTGTTAACAGACTCTTTGTTGTTGCATTTGTTGCTTTTCTCAAGATGGAGCAGATGGAATGGGGCTCTTTGATTTGTTAGACACTGGAGATCCTGATATTGATCCTGATATTATAAACATCCTCCCTGCATCCCCTACCGGGTCCCCTGTGCACTCACCAAGTTCCCACTTCACCCATGGAGGTGACATGGGCAAGGTAAGGTTTTATGGCAAGAAACCGTATTTAAGAAATCAACCCTGTGTTTGCCTCAGTGCTGACCAGGATGGCCAGTGGTTGTCAAGTACCCCCATTTCAATATTGTGGCAACCAAATATAAAGGGAATCCATCCTTGGGATATACGGTGCAGCCTTCTGCATTCCTCATATCAAAAAGGATATTGTAGAGTTGGAAAAGGGCTAGTTAAGGACAACCAAAATGACCCTATGAGGAAGAATTGCAATGTTTCAGGCTTTTTTGTTTTCAAAGGGGTGTGTGTGAGAGAGAGAGAGAGAGATGATCGAGGTTTACAACATTAATTATGATGAGGAGAGAGAGAAGATTTTCTCTCTTTTTTTAACATTGGAACGTGTTATCCAATGCAGCTGAATGGCGGGATATTTAGGGGCATAGTTAATCTGTTCCATTCACTGTTCGAAGATGTGGTGGTGGTCACCACCAGATGGCTTTAAAGGGGATTTGGCAAATGTCTGAGGGCTTAAGGCTCCTTCCTCCAGGACCAGAGGCCGCCACCCTCTGATTGCCAGTTGAGGACCATGGGCAGCTCTTTTAAACCCAGAGCCAGGATTCGCTCGAAACCTCTTCTGATCCCTGGCTCTGAGTGCAGCAATGAGCAGTTGCTTCTCCAGCCAAGTCTGGGGACCAGCTGAACGCTGTTCCCTGGCTCCAAACTGAGTAGTGGGTGGCTTTGCTAAAACTAGAGAGAGCACCCAACTTCTGCTCCCGGAGGCATGGATGAGCAACTGCACTTTGCCCTCTGCTGGGGGGGGGGAATTCCCTGGGAGCAGGGGGAAGATGTGGTGGTGGTCACCACCAGATGGCTTTAAAGGGGGATTTGGCAAATGTCTGAGGGCTTAAGGCTCCTTCCTCCAGGACCAGAGGCCGCCACCCTCTGATTGCCAGTTGAGGACCATGGGCAGCTCTGGCCCAGTCTACACCTGCCCTGCTTGTGTAGGCATGCGGTTGGCTATGGCAGGAAACAGGATTCTGGGCTAGATGGGCCTTTGGTCTGATCCAGCAAGGCTTTCCTTGTGCGCTCTTTGCCAATTCCCCACCTTCTGTTTTGTCGCACCAGGGTCAAGGTACAGATCGCTTGCTCTCAACGGAGTCTCACGACGAAGTCACCAACATCCTACAGCAACCGCTGGCCCTTGGTTACTTTGTCTCAACTGCCAAAGCAGGTCCGTTGCCTGACTGGTTTTGGTCGGCGTGTCCTCAAGCACAAAATCAGTGCCCCCTGTTTCTTAAGGTAACAAACCTTCAGCAAAGTCTGTGAACTGTGTCTGGGAGGTGTGGGGATTGGTGTTGTTGAGAGAGTGCTTCAAAAGACATACTCTGCAGATCATTATGTTAAGTTTCAGGAGAGCTTTTCGGGGTGAGTGGGGGAGTAGCGGCAATGTGGGCTTGTAGGCGGGTATTCGGTATACCAAGTCAGGTGGAAAGACTTGTGTATGCATTTAACAGCCAAGCAGGAGGGTGCTCCTTCCTGCCCGATCAAGGAAGTGGCAAGGTACAGCATTGAGGAGTCACTGGTGGCCAAAGACTTTCAGAGACGGGTTCCACTAAGGTGTGAGCTGTAGCGGTGGCGTAGGAAGGGGGGTGCAGTGGGTGTGGGCCGCCCCGGGTATCATCACTGAGGGGGTGACCACAGGGCCTGGCCTGCAGTGCGCCCGAGTCACACGGCTCTCTCGGGGAGTGACGCAGTGGCTTGGGCACCTGCAGGCTCCACGCTGCCTGAAACGACAATGTGGGGCTTGTGGACTCCGTGGAGGTTCCGCGCTACGTGCTCTGCCCTGGCTTGGCCTGCCCCATGGGCGCCTTGCTCCGCCCCCGGGTGCAGGGCATTTGCGCCGCCCCGGGCGCCCGAGCAGCTAGCTACACCGTTGAGTTGCAGAGGGGGAAAGACGTTCTTTCTCCTTTCAGCCAAGCATGCTGGCACTGCGCTTTTAAACCCAGAGCCAGGATTCGCTCGAAACTTCTTCTGATCCCTGGCTTTGAGTGCAGCAATGAGCAGTTGCTTCCCCAGCCAAGTCTGGGGACCAGCTGAAGGCTGTTCCCTGGCTCCAAACTGAGTAGTGGGTGGCTTTGCTAAAACTAGAGAGAGCACCCAACTTCTGCTCCAGGAGGCATGGATGAGCAACTGCACTTTGCCTTCTGCTGGGGGGGGGGATTCCCTGGGAGCAGGGGGAAGTTGTTGTGTTCAAGAATGTGGAGGAGTTTAAGGGGGCCCTTACCCCCTACTTTCCCACAAGTTATTCACTGGCTCATTTCTTTGTCCTCTGCCTTCCCTGGCTAATTGTCTGTGTCCATCCATCCCATTTTGTAAATGTAGTGAGTGATAGTATAAACTTGGTTATAATTGCTTTCCTTGTTTTATACCTTGTTTTTTGAGAATTTGGGGAGGGGTGGTTGTTTGGATTTCTCTGCATTTGGTTGAAGAGGATGAGATGGAAACAAAACCCAGAAAAGACTCTCTCCCCCCCCCCCCCTGTGTGTGTGTGTGTGTGTTTGTTCAGGGTTATAGAGGCTGGGGGACCTTTACTGTGGGGACACTCGCTGGTGGGAAGGCCTCCCACAGAGCCATGCTCTAAACCAGGCATCCCCAAACTGCAGCCCTCCAGATGTTTTGGCCTAGAACTCCCATGATCCCTAGCTAACAGGACCAGTGGTCGGGGAAGATGGGAAATGTAGTCCAAAACATCTGGAGGGCCGAAGTTTGGGGGTGCCTGCTCTAAACTCTGTCCCTATAGGAATTATTGATTGATTATTAGCATGCGCACTCTCTCTCTCTCTCTCTGCATTGTAATAAACACTTACTGTATGTTCTAACTTCTTTTAAAGGCTTCTCTGCACCTCCATGTGCCTTCAGTGCAATCGGATGAGCTACTTCACAGTAAACACTCCCACCCTCTTGACTCGAATCAAACTTCCGATGTCCTCAGGTATGGTCACCAATTGTGCGTGAGAGTATGCAAAATACAGGATTCGTTGTTTTAGAAGTGCAATTCTGCTATTATAGCCATGAAGTTTGCTACAATCTGCCGGTAGTTTTCTCTTGCTTATACGCTCATTTACACAGCACAGTACATTGAATTTATTTTAATATATCCTTCAGCACTGAGAAATTCTCAGGTTGTCTTATGAAGCTCTTCTAATCATTTATCTTACTAATGGACCAAGACCAATAGGGCAGGTAATGTGTGTGTGCATTGTGCAGACACATATATCTTTATATCTCAAAACATAAAAAAACCCCACATTCATTCATTTCACTGGGTCTATTTCTGAGTAGGATTTAGTTGAATACAACCTACAACTGTTCACACTTCTTGTGAGTAGGCCGCTTTAGCTCAAGAAGGCTTCCTTGCACCACCTGGGTTGAGTGAGAATGTGTCTATCCCCTGGCCGGCTTCCAACCTTCCCATACATGCAGCTCCTCCCTGCTATATGCATCTGGGTAGCTGGAAGTGAAGCATTTTTATCTTGCCTCTTACTATAATCTCCTCTGCTAACAGAAATGTGGGTTAATAAATTATCTCCTTGTGACCTGTGCTGAAAAACGGCAAAGCCTTCCCAATAATGACTTCCTGGCTGGTCCTTGTTCCCTTCTTTCCTTCTTCCAGGTTTGTGTTGGAACAGTACAACGCACTTTCCTGGCTAACCTGTGATCCTGCGACCCAAGACCGGCGGTCGTGTCTCCCAGTTCACTTTGTGGTGCTGAATCAGTTGTATAACTTTATCATGAATATGCTGTGATCTTTATCTGAACTGGGCAAAGAGAAGAAAAACACAACAACCAGAGCAACAACAAAAAGGGAAAGGATTATTTCGCTGCAGGACTAAGTTAATTATTCTCTGCGCAAGTCATTTTTTTTGTGATTTGAGGGAGGGGAATGTCATTTTTGGTCACTTCCAGCAACTATTTGGTTTTGACTTGCGGTGGGGACTGCATAGCCCAAGTGTTTAATTCTCCATTTGCCCCCTGCTTTCGTTGGTGTTTTGCCTATACCAGACTGATTGGAGTGGTGAATTGATCAGTCGAAATGTATTATAACACATCTTTTTAGTAGCAAAGTAACCATTCTCTCTCTCCCCCAACCCCACCCCATCACAGTATTTGTGAAGAGTATATGAGCCATAGGCCCCAGCCATGTTTAATGAATATTTTAAAAAGTACGAGCATGGAGACAATAAGAAGACAAACAAGGAAGGAAAAAAACCAGAATTTGTCGAATGCTTTTGGAACACTGCAATGTTCTTGTATCGGATTATAGTACCTAGTATTCAAAAAAAAATGCCTGCATCTCTTATTTATTGTACGTTTTTAAATGTATAAATTGTCTTATATTTCTTAACCTCTTTTATAAAAAAAATTTCCTAGAAGGTTTATACTGCCTTCTTGCTTTAAAGCAATTGGTCTAAAAATATATATGTAATCGTCTTAATTGAAAGTTGCGGTAGGTTTGCTTTTAGAGTATTATTTTTTTGTAAGGGGGGGGTTGAGGGTATGGGGACAGTAAAATTTGTATTTGGTCTTGATGTACAGTTTAATGGGGGAATATAGGAGTTGGGGCGGGAGGGATATAAATGTCCATGCCATTGTGTGTGGGAGATTTACAGCTAAGCTGTAGTTGCAGATTATACATGTACAGTAATGAAGTTCACTGTGTTTATATAAAATCGAAGAGAAAAAAAAAGGTACCGGGTCTTACAGCAATTTTATATCACACCTTTGCAGAGTTAACATAATGGCAATATATTAAAAGAAGTGATATTGTTAGGTGGTTTAACTTGTAGTGAGAATTTTAAAAAAGAATAATAATAATATTAATAATAATAATAATAAATTGTTTTACTTTTTTTTGTATTTTTGTTGAGGGCCGAGACTAGTTTTTTCAGGCCTCTTCCCATTTTTCAAGCAAGGAGGGTGTGCTTGCTGCAAGGACCTCCTGCTCTTCCACCTGTGCGTTTTAGCCAAGAGAAAATCTGTGTCACTCGATGAAATCGCGACACTTTCCTCTTCTTCTTCTTCTTCTTCTTCTTCTTCTTCTTCTTCTTCTTCTTCTTCTTCTTCTTCTTCTTCTTCTTCTTCTTCTTCTTCTTCTTCTTCTTCCTTTTAAAAATGCCCTTCCCTTCAATGAAGCTGTGTCACTTTCATCTTCCAAGTATTTTGGGGTTCATCACTAGGATCCCATTCAACCTTCTCCATGTTTGGATTAAATTACCATGAAACTGCAGCCACTGCTACCCTTACTGTCCTCCTTGTATGGTTTGGAATTTTAGCCCAACTTTAGCTACTTTATACATACTACTTTAAAAAAAACAAAAACCAAGGAAAACCCAATCAGTTTTGATTCTAAGCTTTGATATGCATATGAATTGGAATATGGTGTAAATAGGTTCTCAGTGAATTCTGGTGTTTGAACTTGATTCCACTAATGAGAGAACAACCTCCTTTCTTTTGCTCTCTCTCCTCTTTCCCACTCCCCCTTTCTCAGGCCTCTTGTTCTAATCTTATTGGTTTTGACGCTCTGTAATGGAAGTTTCGGGCTCCCCTTTTGAAATAAAAATCCAGGTTCCAGCACGGTAAAACGCCAAGGGAGCGGGCACGAAAAGGTCGAGTGAACTGTTCTGCACGCCACTCCCACCTCCTCCTCCCTTCTGCCTGTGAACCCGCCGGCTTCTTTCGCCTTCCTTCTCCACCCATGTATCCAGTCTTGAGTTGCTTCCTTGCCTTCCAGGAGGCACTGCTTTGATCCCTCCCCTTTTCATATCTGCACGCTGCCGCTTTCAGAATTACTGTGCCCATCCAACTGAAGGTCTTCTGCCGTGCAAGCTTTGCCCTGAAGCTGTGTTTCCATCAACAAATATTGAATCTGGACGTTATTTTGCAGGTTGTGTTAGGGCACCATATTCCACCCGAGTGGAAGCACTCGTGGAAGCAGAGGCAGCCACGTCAGCGGTAAGTGGGATCCTTAGGAAAGTTGTTCCCACCACCAGCCACCTGCTGCTGCTCGGCTTCGCTTTTTGAGGTTTGGTGAGCAACGGTCCAGACTTGTCGGTCCAGCAAAGGTCGCCAACTTGTCGGGCAAAATGTCTCACAGACCCTGTTTTATAGTGCAGGCCTAACCATGTCTACTCAGAAGTAAGTCCTATTGAATTCAGTGGGGCTTACTCCCAGGTAAGGGGGTTAGGATTGCAGCCCTACTATCCCAAGTGTTCAACCCCCCCTCGTAATACCCAGTTTCTTTCTTTCTAAAGTACCACAATTTGCAAGTATTTTTGAAATCATGTGAAGTATGTACAACCTGTTAAGACCTGAAAGCATTTCTTTTTCTGTGAACAAACATAACTTTGGATTTCTTATTAGAGTATATCAGTGGTGGCGGCAGTAAGCACTAGCAGCAACTTTTCTTGGTGTGCAACTTAAGTAGAATTGATGAAGATTTCCTGTTCATCTTAAAATTTTACAGAGAGCTGACTGAAAAACCACCTATTTTGTTGCAAGATGGGAGCGATTAACATTTCAATGTGCTAATACTATATGATGATGTAAGTGCAGGTATTAAAAAGATCTGCATCTCTTATCACTGGGGTGAGCTTTTTGAAGAAAAACTTGCCCCCCTAAATTAGGAATTGATGTTCAAAGTAAGTGCAACAGAGTCACATACAAATTTTAAATATTTGGGGTTGCATTTTACATTTCTGCTGTTTATTGCATTGCATTTTCTCTCTGTGTACACCTGTATTTGATATTCAAGTATCTGTTAATGGCAGATACTCTCCAGATGTTTCCACCTCCCTAAAGAGTGGTGCTAAAATTATTTGCCTAGCTTAGAGAGCAGAATATGAGTCAGTCAGCATTGAGTACTTTCCAAGCCTTATGGGAGTTCAGTCGGAGAGCTTTAAATGTGTGCTTAAACTTCCCCACTTAAACCAGTGGAACTTAAATGCACTTGGCTGCGCCATGACTTTGCTTGTAGCACTGAGATTGCACAGAAGTCCTCAAAACTCCAGAATGCACTGTGTGTTGTTGACTAGGGAGCTAAGTTCATAGTAGGTCCATTTCAGGAAGATCAGGTTGACCAGAGATTCTGCCATTTACCTGTTTAAATGATCATTGCACAGTGGTGGGACAATTGGCCTTAGGGAATAAGATGCCCGTAGAAATCAGATTTAAATTAATTGCCATGGAAGCATCCAAGGGGTGTTGGGGTTAGGATTAGCTGTTGATGGACCTGTCTGGACTCAAGAAAATGGCAGGGGAAAGGAGTTGAACAGCTGGAAACAGTTGGAAACAGTTATGGAAACCCCCAGCACATTTTAGGTTAAAAAGCACAAAGCACAACACCACATGGCATTATCTTGTACCTATGGAAAGGTTATTTAACTTTTTTTTTCTCATTGAGCTATAGTATTGCTTCAAAATAAATCGTTCCTACTTATAAGCCATCCAAAGGCTTCTGCTTCCATTTTCTGTTTGTCCCATACATACTACACAATGCTTTGAGGATTTCTGTGTGAATCCATTTGAAATGCTGAGATTTCTGTGTCATTTTGTTAAGGCTCACAACTGGTGTTCCAGCTTGCAAAACACTAAATAGCAGAATTGCCAAATCACCTTGGTGTAGGACTACCCCCATTTTGGATGCTGCTCAGAGTAGGATGTCTTGTCTTATCTTGCAAATGAAAGCAATGCTTGGGCCAGAGTGCCACCTGCCAGAGCTTGCCGAAATCTAAAACACACAGTTTCTGTCTCTGTCTCTTTCTGTGTCTCTGTCTCTCCCCCTCCCTAGACAGAAAAGAGAAAATTCATTTTGAGCTAAAACATAGAAAGGATTGGAATGTTTTTCAAAAAGGCTAGGAAGTTGAAACATGGGCATCTATCTTTCGATTTGTGGACAGCTTTAAATGGATGAAATGGCCGAGATGGGGAAAGCCTTGCAGGCCTCATTGAGTTCTTAATTCATTGGTAGTGCTGATTTATCAATTCACAGGGCATGTGCACACTTCGCATGGATGGTCAGAAGGCAGCTGAGTGGTAGTATTTCTGCAAATCCCTAGCCAGCGTGAGGTATAACTTACGTTCAAATTGCTTGGTTTCCACAGTTGTGGCCTTAGATGCACACCCTTTTCTGCAAGTGTTTCTTAAACCTCTCATCTTACACATCCATCTGTATGGCACAGTTTAACTTTGCTCCTTTTTTTGGTATTTGCCTGCTCTTGGTGACTTATTTTTCAAAGCCCTGCGTTATTACAGAAAGCTCACAGGTGTGTTTAATGAAGCATATTTTGTCTTTACTGCAATATCAAAATGTGTTACTGGAAAACACTCAGATTTTGATCCTATTCCAAACGCCCTTGTGCCCTTCAGCTAGCTGTGCACCAGTCATTTGGCACAGAATATAATTTTGTTAATTCTTAGCCATGTATGCAGACAGCATTGCTTTGGGCTGGGTTTTCCTTCTTGTCAGCTTGCTTTGTCAATTAGGCCACTTCTGCTATTAGCTGTCCTGACACAAAATAAATATAATAATAATAATAAATTTCTCAAGATGACAAAATGTTACCACCTTTGAAAATAACTTCAGTCTAAGGATCCCAAATCACATATAGAAAATGCCCTTTTTGCATCTGTTTCTAAAGGAGTAAAATTTCACTTTGAAAAAGTTAATCCTCAGGGTCAAACTTTTCAGGAAAGTTTTAATGTATAATTAGTAGGTTTTCCAAATAAACTGGATTTGAGAACCTTGGAAACACTTACTTGCGTTTTAAAAGTTGTGGCATCGTTACTGGACATGTTGGTTTCATAAATGTTCTTTTAAAAAGCTGGGTCACTTTAACAGGGGGAGGAAGAGGAGATTTCTTAAGTTCGTATTCAGCAGTGACATTTAATGGTCCAAGTCTCTCTCTCTCTCTCTCTCTCTCTCTCTCTCTCTCTCTCTCTTTATTTAACATTATGATAACAAAAAAATACAATAAAAATAAGGAACAAACACTATTGTTGCAGAATGCCATGAACACTGAGTTGTACAAATTGTGATTGAGGAAATGGAAAAAGGTTTATACTTTTTAAAAAAAATTCAAATGGAATAAATTATTCATGAAGCCTTCCTTCATTGTGACGTCTCTTTGTTTTTTAAAAACAACAACTTCACATGACCTTAAAAGTGACAATTGTCTGTATGGGTTGGTTCCTGAATCAGAACTTCCCCCCTCCCCCCCTTTTATCCAATCTTCGTTCCGCTAGTCTCAGTATTCATACTTGATCCCTCCCTCACTTCATCCTCACAACTTCCCTATGAGGTAGGTTAGGCTGAGACAGCTAGCGGCTGGCCCAAAGCCACTCAGTGGCCTTTGCTGCCTGAGAGTTGGGATCTCCCTAGTCTTACTGTACTTTGACACTCTTAAGCAGGGGACAGCAAACCTTTTCAGCAGGGGGCCGGTCCACTGTCCCTCAGACCTTGTGGGGGGCTGGACTATATTTTGAAAAATGAAAATGAACAAATTCCTATGCCCCACAAATAACCCAGAGATGCATTTTAAATAAAAGCGCACATTCTACTCATGTAAAAACATGCTGATTCCCAGACCGTCTGTGGGCCGGATTGAGAAGGCAATTGGGCCTGATCCAGCCCCCAGGCCTTAGTTTGCCTACCCATGCTCTTAAGCAACACATCACACCATCACCATAATGCTTGCCACTGGGGCCTAGTGACTGTAAGATAGGAACAAAGGTCCCCCTCACCAAGCATCCTGTTCTCGCAGTGGCTAACTACATACCTATAGGAATCCCACAAGCAGAACAGAAACTTGTTCTTAGAAGTACACCGCCTCTGATGCTGGGGGGTAAGACATAGCCACCATAGCTAGTAGCTATAGATAGCTTTATCCTCAGTGGAGGTAGAACATGTTCAGCCCTACACTTCTTAAAAGCCACCAGGTAAGAAGTAGCCAGCCACACGTGTGAGATCAGATGGCACAGAATCCAGCTTTGTTATTTTTAAAAGCCCAGAGCCCTTTCCGGTTACATTACAGAGATGTTCTTGAAATGCTTGGTGGAACCTCAGAATCGTAGGTGAATAAAATTCCCCAAAAGGCAGAGATTCAGTTCTCTTTCCCGCGATTGTAACTAGCAAAAGCAGAATAAAACACACTGATTTATGCAAAGTTGTTCATGTATCTTTCTCTCCTGTCATTGCTCAGACATATGGTGACAGAAAGTTAGAAAGAGGATCCTATAAACTAGGATAGCTTGTTGGACCACATTGTGACTTGTGCATCCACTCTCTTACGCAAGGTGGACAGAAGGCGGCCACCACCCTAAAGACAAAGAGCTACTCAAAATATTAGTGTGGCAAAGCAGATCATATTTTTAATGTTTAAAACAGCATTTTAGCAGCAATGACTTGAAACAGGGATAGGAAATCTTTGGCTGTCCAGATGTTGACATTCAGTTTCATAGAATCATAGAATTGGAAGAGACCACAAGGGCTATCCAGTCCAACCCCCTGCCAAGCAGGAAACACCATCAAAGCATTCTTGACATATGGCTGTCAAGCCCCTGCTTAAAGACCTCCAAAGAAGGAGACTCCACCACACTCCTTGGCAGCAAATTCCACTGCCGAACAGCTCTTACTGTCAGGAAGTTCTTCCTAATGTTCTTCTTTCTTGAAGTTTGAATCCATTGCTCCGTGTCCGCTTCTCTGGAGCAGCAGAAAACAATATTTCTCCCTCCTCCATATGACATCGTTTCATATATTTGAACATGGCTATCATATCACCCCTTAACCTTCTCTTCTCCAGGCTAAACATACCCAGCTCCCTAAGCCGTTCCTCATAAGCCATTCCCCATCATCCCTGCTCAGTGGCCATGCTGCTCGGGATGGATAGGAGCTGGACTCTAGTCTGGGCAATAGTTCCACCGTAAGTGGGCTAAAATATCCCATTATTATGTCCATATATAAAGTACTTTTAAATTCCTGATGGCCTGAATGGAGGACAAAAATATCTGAACTACTTTTAGGCTTAGGCACCTACAATCCCTTGAGATGTTCCTCTCTTGTTCCTGCAGTGTTTTGCTACTTGAAATTTAGCCATCACATGGAAAGAAACCACTTGGCTCCTTCATCCTTAGGAACACTTTCTTCTCTCCAGAATAAACCGCAAATGGAGTGATATCTCATCTTCACAACTACCACTCTCTACACCACACCTCACCCTGGACTGCCGCCCTTCTCATTTCTCATTACATTTATACAGATTTTAATGCATAGAATAGACGTGCAAAATAAATTGACTCCGTTTTAAATGATAACAAGCTGTTATCCGCATCTACTTCTGATTTTTTATTTGCTTCTTTTTTATTAGCTTTGTTCCATTTAGTGTGGGATCGTATCCAACTTAAAAGTTATACCCACTGAAATGAAGGAAGCAACGCAAGTCCCGTCGTCCTGTTAATTTAAATGGGTCTACTCTTGAATATGATAGGTGTTGGCTGTAGCCCAGAATCATTTCTCCCTTCTAAGTCACCTTGGGAGAGTTCTCGTTTTTGCATAAACGCTTTAAAATGACCATTAATAAACAACAAGGGCTAGCTAGCCCCTTGCTGCTGTCTTACAAGCTGGCCAGCACTGAACTCCGGGCGGAAATAGAGGAGAGCGTGATTGAAGTCACTTTCGCCCTCACGAAGGAGGGCCTTTCTATCGTCATTCTCCGCGCCGGAAGTTGGGCGCAGCCCGGATTGCTTGGCGCCGGCTATTGTTGGGAGGAAATGACGCTACTCTGCCGGAAGTAGTGTCTCATAAGGTTGTGCGCGGAGGTGTGTGGTTGTTTCTGGGTCGGGGTGGGCAGGTGGGTCTGCTTCTCTTTCCTAGGTAGGGCTTGTACACCTGGGTTCCCATTTCCCCCCCTTTTCCCATTTATCTGAGACGCCTGGGTTCTTTCCTTAGGCACAGCCCGTTTCCTCTATCGCTCTCCTGCTTTTGCTCCTTCAGTGTCATTTATTTATCAGTTTATTATATTATATTCATACCTCGCATTTCCTCTGGTAGCCTACATGGCTCTTTTCCTCCCCGTTTTATCTTCCCAACAACCCTGTGAGGTAGGTCAGGTTGACACAATGGCTGGCTTATCTATGATCAGCCAACGGGATCCATGGCAGGGTGAGGATTTTAAACTTGGCTCTTCCCAGTCCAACACTTTTAACTCGGCCTGCCCCACCCTGGTGCATAGCTGCCAAGTTTTCCCTTTTCTCGCGAGGAAGCCTATTCAGCATAAGGGAATTTCCCTTAAAAAAAAAGGGAGTACTTGGCAACTATGCCCTGGTGCCTTTCAGGTGTTGTTGGACTCCAGTTCCCATCAGCCACTGCATGGCCAGTGGTCAGGGATGATGGGAGTTGTAGTTCAGCAACGTCTGGAGGGGCACCAGGTTGGGGACGGCACCTTCTAACCACTATGCGACACTACCTCTCAGCCTTTGCCTAATTTCCCCACCACCTTTTTTTTTGCACCCCTAACTGAAGGACGGAGGGGATTACCCTTTGCATGCTCAGTTAAAATGATGTTGTAAAATAACTTCATTGATAAAACTCCACCCAGGTGCTTTGCAAAGTATGAGAGGAGAGTTAATGATCTACGGATGGGCACATGAGAGACAAATGGGAGGGAAATAGTGACCGGGATAAATAGGGGAAGAATATGAGATTTTTGTAATTACTGTAGACCAGACCCTATTTATCTGGGAGTATGCCCCATGGAACTCGGTGCACCTTCTGAATCGACATGGTTAGGATTGCATTATTATTAGTTACAATAAGACGTGGGCTAGAGGGAATGTAGCACTCACCTTCCAAGGGAAACCTTTAGCATAAATGATGCTATTAATAGCTTTGTCAGGGTAATGTAGAAGGCTTCGAAGTTCTGTAGTGTAGCTTGAAAACTTGCTTAGTTCTCCCCCCCCTTGCATCAGCACCTCGGTTTCAGGGGGATCCAGTAAATCACCCTAAACAAACCATCTTTACCACAACAATTAGAAAAAGATTATTCTAGGGCGTTAAAAATTAGGATAATTGGACAAAGTATATTTTGTTTCTTGGGGGGTTGCTATTTACTCATGACATAAACACATGAAAGAGCATCCTGCATTCCTGTATTACCTTTGCACATTGTATTCTTATTGTCCTGATTTGTTTTATCCTACAGGGAATTGCAGCCTGTGTTTAGAGATGAAACTGGCAGTTTTTTTGTTCTCTACGTGCATCTGTTGAGGTAGGCTGCTGCCTCTGAAAACTCCTGCCCTAAAGCTGCTAGTCCCTAAGATTTTACCATATACTAGCACCTGCTGACTAATAGTTAATTTCCTGGAATTTTGGATCTTCATCCAACTGCCACCTGACCCAGCAACTGCCTGCTTAGCTTCCTGCGGTATTGTGGTTTCCAGTCACCTGGGGAAATGGCGGACTGCTCGGCACTGCAGTTCGTTAGCCCTTATGCTTTCGAAGCCATGCAGAAAGTAGACGTTGTGCGGTTAGCGGCCCTGAGTGATCCAGAGCTCCGGTTGTTGCTGCCTTGCCTGGTGCGGATGGCCTTGTGTGCTCCAGCAGATCAGAGTCAGGGCTGGGCCCAGGACAAAAAGCTGATCCTTCGCTTGCTTTCTGGAGTGGAAGCTGTCAACTCCATCGTAGCCTTGCTGTCTGTGGACTTTCACGCTTTGGAACAGGATGCCAACAAGGAGCAACAGCTTAGGTAACCAAAAGGAGCAAGCCAGGGATTGGGAACCTGAGGGGGCTTCAAAAATCATAGATAATGGGAGTTGTAGCCCAGCGGTGTTTGGAGGGCCACAAGTTTCTAGCCCTGGGTGAGGTATTTCTGGAGGGGGATATGCTGCTTGTTTGAGCAGCTGTGTGTTCTATCCTCTTGCTAGGCATAAGCTTGGAGGGGGAAGTGGCGAGAGCATCTTGGTGTCTCAACTGCAACATGGCCTCACCCTGGAGTTTGAACACAGCGATTCTCCACGGCGCCTCCGCCTTGTGCTCAGTGAACTGCTGGCAATTATGAACAAGGTGAGTTTCTTCCCTCCCCCTGCCTTAAGGAGCTTCTTAATTTGTACAAGATTCTTCTTCTTTTTCTTTGCTTTTTAAAGAATTGTTTGGCAGATACCCAGACTGATTTGAAATACTTTGGCAGGGTTTTTTGGCTGTGGTTTTTTTGCAGTGGCAATGACAGGATCCTTCCCCTGCTAGCACAAAAATACAATATTTCAGCGTACCGCTGAAACGAATAAAGTTGGGGTGGGTAAAATAACCATCAGTGGATTTTTGCGTGGAAGGGTTGTGAGCTCAGTTCAGGTTTGGTAGTCTCACAGATTTCAAGTAATGAGAGGTCCAAGAATGACAGACAGTTTTTTTGGCAAACTGGGATTGGTTTATTGATTTTATAAATAGGAGGGAATCTGGTAGAACAGTTCCAACTACATATAAAATGGTGTGTTCTTTTTAAGGTTAAGCAGGATCAACTGAAGAAGTGTTAGATGAATTGAAACTTGGATCTCATTACTGGAGTCATTTTTTTGGTTATAGGTTTTTTAAAAGAAGGAAAACAGTAAAAGAAAAAAATAGAACTATGTGTATTATAGTCAAACAGAATATTATTTATTTCTATTGTGCTGTAAATGTAATCTGAATTCTGAAGTGGGGGTTATTCACATTTATAATACGGTTTGGTATGAGGATTTTTTAAAATGGTAGTTAGAATAAATTTCCTGGACTCAGAATTATTTAATATTCAGCTTATATCTTTTGCACCAGCCTTCAGTTGGTTGGTGCATTTTGGGTTACCAGTAACACGAAGAAAGAAGATCCCGCAAGCCTGAAAATCTGCCCTCCCTGGGTGTTTGGTTCCCAGGCCTCACAACTGGTGTGTGTTCTGTTTTAAAGAGCCCTTCTAAATACAGCTTTTCTTTGCAGGTGGCCGAGGCCAACACTGAGTTTTTTTTCAAATCGTCGGAGCTCTTTGAGAGCCCTGTTTATTTGGAGGAAGCAGCTGATGTCCTTTGTATCCTCCAAGCCGGTATGTGCTCTTTGACGTCTTTAACTGCCTCTTAAAAATCGATTGAGTCCAAATAAATGACTGTTGTTCCCAAGCTGTGTGAGGAGGCCACCTTGAGCTCCTTGGAGCAAAGGTGGGATATAAATGTAATGCATATACAGTGGAACCTCGGTTTACGAACACCTCTGTTTACGAATTTTCGGTTTGCGAACGCCGCGAACCCATCTGGAACGGATTAATTCACTTTCCATTACTTTCAATGGGAAAGTTCGCTTCAGTTTATGAACGCTTCAGTTTATGAACAGACTTCCGGAACCAATTACACCCATGCTTCGGGTTAAGTACGCTTCAGGTTGAGTACTCCGCGGACCCATCTGGAACGGATTAATCCACTTTCCATTACTTTCAATGGGAAAGTTAGCTTCAGTTTATGAATGCTTCAGTTTAAGTACTCCACGGACCCATCTGGAACAGATTAATCCACTTACCATTACTTTCAATGGGAAAGTTCGCTTCAGTTTATGAACGCTTCAGTTTATGAACAGACTTCCGGAACCAATTGTGTTCATAAACCGAGGTACCACTGTAATAATAAATAAATATTGTGGCACAGAATGAATATTGTGGCACTGGGAGGAAATCCTTCTCTCCTGAAGTATTCACAAATGCTCTACCGATTTGACTCTCAGGACAGAGTTGTCGGTGGGCGTTTTTACTATTTTAAAACTATTTCAATTCAGAACTCCCATCGCTCTTGCCTATTGTGGACGTGGCTGAAGCTTTGCTGCATGTGAAGAACGGCGCTTGGTTCCTCTGTCTCTTAGTGGCCAATGTTCCCGACAGCTTTAACGAAGGTAACCTACACAATTAATAGCAAACTCATTCTCTGAATGCGGTTCCTTTTGTGTAGCCAAAACAGCACCACCCAAGCACAGGTGGGGAGGACTCAGCAGATTTGGGGGGGACCGGACCCCAGGGACATACGGGGAGCTCAAAAACCTCCCAACGCAGACTCAGGATTACGCTCAGTGGGCATGGAAATGCTGATAGACTCAGGGTGAGGGGAGTGGGTCGGAACGGAGTGTTTTGCAAAAGGGTATGGTTGGCTGGAGCCCTGAGTAGGGGGAACACTGTGCACTGCAACAGATCTCACTTGTATGCTGTAATTTACAACTTTCTTTTACTTCAAATCACACAAAGACACAAACACTATTACCAGTGCCAGCACCTGGGGTAGAAGTTGTGGCCAGTTGCTGGCAGCTGCTTTTTTATAGAGGGCAGTGGGGCACATAAATTGCCATCAGCAATTTGCAGCTTACTCTTCCTTTACTTTGCCATGTCCACAAGCCATATTTCTGTTATTGACTTTCTCCACTGCGTGCCTTCCGGAGGTTTTCTGGACTACAGTACAGCTCAGATCAGCTGCAGCCAGCACAACTGTACTAAACTCGCATAGATCTGTGGTACCCGGCACTCCTGAGTGCCGGGTTTGTGCATAAAATAAAACTAGACCAAATGGCAAAGAAGCACCTTGGCTTCTGAAGACATTTAGCTTATGTGAGTCCTCCCCCCCCCACCCCAAAGAAGAGTGATTTGCCGAGTCTTGAAATAACCAATAGCCGCTAGGAAATTCTGACGTGGCGTCATAACGTTTTAAAATACTGTAGACAGGGTTTTGCAAAGGAGAAGCAATTTATATCCGATGTTGAAGGGTCATAACCAATAACACACAACAACCCCCTCTCCCTTTGGCTGGTTCCAGTGTGCAGGGGCTTGATCAAGAACGGGGAGCGGCAGGACGAGGAAAGCTTTGGTGGCCGCCGCAGGACAGAGGCTCTCCGCCAACTCTGCAAGATGAACCCTGCCCAGGCGCTGAGGGTCCGGGGCATGGTGGTAAGTCTTTGCAAAAGAGGCGGGTGGGCCGGCCGAAAGTGAGCTTCTCATTGCTGATGGGTTGTTCATAATGGCTGGGGGACCTGCAGGCTGTTCAGGAAGGAGCAGGGCTGGGAACTCCTTGGAGGGAGAGAGATCCAGCTGCTTTCTCGGATGCAAGTAGTGGCTCAGTGTTGTATTTCTAACAGGCAAAACACCATGAGCTCCGTACTACAACTACTATCATCAGTTTTCTAAGCAAAGGACTGCATGGCAAGGCCTGCACATTGCCACCTGCTGATTCCTAGATATGATATTTGGGTGGGTGGAGGGGTCTTAAGAGTGCTTCCTGGACTGTTCCTTATCAAGGGCAAGGCAGCCAGAATCGGCACAGACATCCACTGCAACTTGAAGAATTTGTGCTTGAGCTTTGTTTTCCCCTCCTCCCTCTCCTTTCCGTTTCCACCGTGTCTTTTTTATTATGTGCCTGCGGGCAGGGATTTCCAGAGAACCAATTTTTAGAAGTTGCTCTGAGAGCCTTTTTTTGGCTTAAACTGGGACAGGGTATATAAATGCTGTAAATAAAGGATGTCGTTGGTTCCTGTCCCTTTTCTACATGTCTGGTTGGGTGAATCTCCTTACAAATTGAATATTTTTTTATTTATGTATTAAATTTATGTATGCCCTTTGTCTGAGGATCACAAGGAGGTTTACAAGTATAAAAACACAGAAGACACAAGGTATGATAAGTAGAAAGACAATACCACCCTGCACCCAGATTTAAAAGGCCGAATAATCACCTGAGCATGTGTGGCTTTTCCCCCTTTCTGTTTCCTTTTGGGTCAGGTGGAAGAGTGCCACTTACCTGGACTTGGTGTTGGTTTAACTCTGGACCACACAAAAAACGAGTCTTCGGAGGACAGTGTCAGTGATCTCGTCTGCTTTGTCAGCGGCTTGTTGCTGGGGACCAACGCCAAAGTCCGGACTTGGTTTGGGACTTTTATCCGGAATGGGCAGCAGGTGAGTGTTGCTGACATTTCCTTTGCTTGGGATCCTGGTGCTTTAATTAGCTACGTCCGTGAGAGTGTATGTGAATTCCCAAGGTTCTCACGCTGTGGAATTTTATGGATTCGGCTCGAAATGCAAACCGAATCGGAATTTCTGCTCCATCCCTGACTCTATGACTCACATAGGAACCTAAAGCTCTGCTGTTCTCCCAAAGAGAGAGTATGGTGTAATGGGCAGAGTGTTGGACTAGGACCTGGGAGACCAGGGTTTGAATCCCCACCAAGCATGAAGCTCAGTGGGTCACCTTGGAGTCAGTCCTTGTCTCTCAGCCTAACCTGCCTCACAGGGTTGTTGTGAGGATAAAATGCGGAAGGGAGGCATAATATGCACCATCTTGAGCTCTCCGAAGAAAAAATGTAGTATATAAATGTAAGAAATATAAAGTTATATATAACTTTTATACAGTAGTACCTCGACTTACGAAGGTGATCCGTTCCGGGGCGCTCTTCGTAAGTCAAAACCTTCGGTTGTTGAAGCGTCCATTTTGCGCATGTGCGAAGCACAATTTTGCGCTTCTGTGCATGAGCCAACCGTGCGCGCCGCTTCTGTGCAGGCACAGAATGCACATGCGGCGAAAATACTTCCGGGTTTGCTGACTTCGTAAGTCAAAACCTTCGTAAGTCGAGGCATTCGGATGTCGAGGTACCACTGTATATGTAAAAGTTTTGTGTGTGTGTGTGTGTGTGAGAGAGAGAATTGTTGTGTTTTATATGAATTTGCCAATGTTTTATAGGTAGTATATAAATCTAAGAAATAAAATGTACTATATGTGTTTGTGTGTGTGTATATGAATTTGACAGTGTTTCATTGAAATTTGTTAATGGCATAATGTATTTACGTTTTTAAGCGCAAGTCCCTTGAACCAGCAACAAGCAGCTAGCAAGTCTAGCAACAGCAATAATGTCTGTTTTGAAAACACAGCTTTAGAGCACATTTGAGCTTTTAAGGGAAGCTAAAGGCGGGACGGGGGGCGGGGAATGAGTGCAAATCGGAAGCTGGTAAGGCCCTTGCCGAGGATTGTGCTGTTTTTACTGGGATTACCACCTCGGGACATTTCCTCCTTTCTCCTGCGCAGAGGAAGAGGGAGACGCTCAGCTCGGTGCTCTGGCAGATGCGCCGGCAGCTGCTTCTGGAGCTGATGGGGATCCTGCCCACCGTCCGCAGCATGCGTGTGTCAGAAGAAGCAGAGGCGGACATGGAGCCCAACGTCTCTGTGTACTCGGGGCTGAAGGAGGAGCACGTTGTGAAAGCCAGCGCCCTCCTGCGTCTCTACTGCGCTTTGATGGGCATCGCGGGGCTGAAGTAAGCACTTTGGGATGTTCCTTTGTCGGCTTGCGTGTACAGAGGCACACACAAGGAAAAGCATTCGTCAAGGTTGAGAATTCACAAAGACATTCTGGTGGTATAGCAGTTGCAATCATTACTAAAATAGTTCCTTCCAAATCAACCTTGTTTGCAGATTTGGGCCCTGTTTGCCTTACAGTTTGGGGCTGACCCATCCACATTTAAAACTCTTATCATACCACCTTAAACACTAATGGCTTCCCCCCAAAGAATTCTGGGACCTGTAGTTTGTGAAAGTTCCTGATAGTTGTTAGGAGACCCCTGTTCCCCTCACTGGGCTACAATTCCCAGAGTTCCCTGGGATGAGGGATTGATTGTTAAACCTCTCTGTGAATTATAGCTCTCTGAAGGGGACATAGGGGTCTCTCTCACTTGCCTCTGATCAAGGAGGCAGAGCATAGCCATCGTAGCTAGCAGCCATCAATAGCCTTTTCCTCTCCGGATATGCCTAGTTCCTTTCTTAAAGCCATCCAAGTTGGTGGCCATCACAGCCTCTTGTGGGAGGGAGTTCCACAGTTGCAACGAATCGCTGAGTGACAGAAAATTATTTTGTCCGTCCTGAATCTTCCAAGAGCAGAACCTTCTGCAGGCTGATAACTTTTATTGAGGGCTTGTGACTCACTTAAGTGTTTGTGCCTGCCCCCCAACCCCTGCATTTGTGAAGAAAATGCTTTCTTGTCCTGATGAGACGACGGAGCTCTCTCTTTGTCTTGTTGGTGTCCAGGCCGACGGATGAGGAGGCTGAGCAGCTGCTCCAGCTCATGACCAGCCGCCCCCCGGCCACTCCAGCGGGCGTCCGCTTTGTGTCGCTCTCCTTCTGCATGCTGCTGGCCTTCTCCACGCTTGTCAGGTACCCTTTCGACTGCAGGCGGAGGAACCCTTTTGTCACAGGGTATGGGGGGGGAGAGAAAAAACGCGGGGGGACATTGGCCAAGCATTGTTTCGAAGCTCTACCATTCCCACCTGCAGAAGACGTTACGACATCCTGCCTTGCGGAAGCCTTTAGGATTTGTTGACCCATTAATAATGTCCAGCATTTTCCCAGGGGTGGAAGGTTTGAGTGGAAGAAGGCAGTTGGTTTTATTGCAGAGTTATTGCCATGTGCAGGATTGTGGGTGATGGGGTGAAGCTGCAGGCATTCCCCTATGTCACAGAGGGGCAAGGTAGTAGTAGTAGTAGCAGTAGTAGTAATAATAATAATAATAATAATAATAATAATAATTTATTTATACCCCGCCCATCTGGCCGGGTTCCCCCAGCCACTCTGGGCGGCTTCCAACAAAATATTAAACTACAGAAATTCATCAAACATTAAAAGCTTCCCTAAACAGGGCTGCCTTGAGATGCCTTCTAAAGGTCTGGTAGTTGTTGTTCTCTTTGACCTCTGGTGGGAGGGCATTCCACAGGGTGGGTGCCACTACCGAGAAGGCCCTCTGCCTGGTTCCCTGTAACTTGGCTTCTTGTAGCGAGGGAACCACCAGAAGGCCCTTGGCGCAGAACGATGGGGGTGGAGACACTCCTTCATTATTATTATTATAATAAATTTATTATTTATACCCTGTCCATCTGGCTGGGTTTCCCCAGCCACCCTGGGCAGCTCCCAACAGAATAATAATAATAATAATAATAATAATAATAATAATAATAATAATAAAGGAGGCAAGGAGAAGAGTCCCTGCTTGCCATTGGCTGAGCTGCCCTGGTGTCAGAGAGGCAGGGCCTATTCTGTTCTAGATTCCTCTGCTATCTAAGGCTAGGGAGGCAGAAGAGGCAGATGATAGTGGTTTGGGGGTAAGCAGGAGTGATTGGTTGCAGTGTCTCGCTATGAAACACCTTCCCTGCATCAGTCAGTCAACCATCACCTACCCCAGGCATCCCCAAACTTCGGCCCTCCAGATGTTTTGGACTACAATTCCCATCTTCCCCGACCACTGATCCTGTTAGCTAGGGATCATGGGAGTTGTAGGCCAAAACATCTGGAGGGCCGCAGTTTGGGGATGCCTGACCTACCCTTTTTAACATGTAGGATCAAGTGGGGGAGGGGAAGTCATTGCCCTTCTAGTTTCTTAGCTAGGTTTTTATTGTACAGTATTATTATTATTAATACCCCATCCCATCTGGCTGGGTTCCCCCACCACCACCTACCCCAGCTGCTCTGGGTGGCTTCTAACACATATAAAAACATAATTAAAACACCAGACGTTAAAAACTTCCCAATAACAGGACCGGCTTCAGATGTCTTCTAAAAGTTGTGTAGTTCTTTATTTCCTGGACATCTGATGGGATGGCATGACTCGGTATAATAACATAAAGCAACGGGGACTGGTTGACTGTGGTGTGCAGCTCTTTCATCTGCGTCTCTATAACGGGGGAATCTTTTTTTTTAATATGTAGCACTCCTGAACAGGAGCAACTGATGGTGATGTGGTTGAGCTGGATGATCAAAGAAGAAGCTTATTTTGAAAGGTGAGGAGAGAGCAGGCCCTTTTCTGTTTTCCCTGGAAAAAATTATGTAGCTCCTGAGGTGTTTTCAAAAAATAATGATGATGATGTCCTCATTGTCAACTCTCCTCCTCCTCTCGTCTCCTGTTCCAACAGCACTTCTGGGGTATCGGCATCCTTTGGCGAGATGCTGCTCTTGGTTGCCATGTATTTCCATAGCAACCAACTCAGCGCTATCATCGACTTGGTCTGCTCTACTCTGGGGATGAAGGTAAGCGCTCCCGCCTCGTGCAAAGTGGTCCTTCTTTGCGTTCTCCTCCTGCAGAATGCTGGACGTAACGGGGCCGTTGGCCTGATCCAGCAGGCTCTTGTTATGTTCTTACACATGTAACCCTTTTGTTTCAGATTGTTATTAAGCCGAGTTCTTTGAGCCGCATGAAGACCATCTTCACGCAGGAGATTTTCACGGAACAGGTGACCCGACCCCTTCCACGCTCAGCCTGTGTGGCTGTGCTGCAAAACGCCTGTGAAAAGCTGCCCTGCTGTTTTTCTGTCTATTCAGACCTCTCCCTCCTTTTGCAATAATAATAATAATAATAATAATAATAATAATAATAATAATAATAATAATAATTTTATTTATCCCCAGCCACTCTGGGCAGCTTACAGCTCATAAAATATTGTAAGACATTAGACATTAAAAGCTTCCCTAAACAGGGCTGCCTTCAGGTGTCTTCTAAAAGTCAGACAGTTGTTTATTTCCTTGACATCTGACGGGAGGGCGTTCCACAGGGCGGGTGCCACTACCGAGAAGGCCCTCTGCCTGGTTCCCTGTAACCTCACTTCTCACAGGGAGGGAACCGCCAGAAGGCCCTCCTTGGAGCTGGATCTCGGTGTCCGGGCTGAACGATGGGGGTGGAGACGCTCCTTCAGGTACACTGGGCTGAGGCCGTTGCAACATCTTTTGAGCAGTCCAGGATGATAAATCCAGTTTGGGTACATGGTGTGGGAAGGTGAACAAAATGTCACTGGCTAAATAATGAAATTGAAGGCTTGTATACGACTGAATTTATTTTATTTCATAACGTTTATGAAATGAATGCTTGATTGTAAAAACAAAACAACACCAGCCCCCTCAAAGTGGTTTACAGAAGAATAAAACGGTGAAATGGTCAGTAGAAAAACTTTAAAACAACTGTTTAAAACATTCAAAAAACAAGTAAAATCAACACTAAGCTAAATAACTAATTTAAACTCATGTCAACATTGCACCTGTCTGGATGGGCTTTCCTGGTGTCAATAGGCAGGGAGTTCCAAAATGTGGGTGCTGCCATGAGTATTATGGGGCAGCTGTAACAAGGCCAGTTCTGCAGATTGAAGCAGCTGAGTGGGAAGGGGATCTCGCAGGTAGACTAGTCCCAACTTGCTGAGTTCTGCTCCAAGTAGGCCCACTGAAAGCCATGAACCTAAATTTATTTCCTGGAGCTCCTGGACGCAGTTGAATGGCACTCGGCTCCATGCTTGCTTGCTTCCTTCCCTGTTGGTGCTTCTGCTGTACCGGTTCTGAAAGGTTAACAAAGTTATGCCATCTCTCCGTCCCAGGTGGTCACAGCTCACGCAGTCCGTGTGGCTGTCACGGGAAACCTCAGCGCAAACATCACCGGATTCCTGCCCATCCACTGCATCTACCAGCTTCTCCGGAGCCGCTCTTTCACCAAGCACAAAGTCTCCATCAAGGTGGGTGGCTTCATCCGCGGGACCAAACTCTTGCATCTGGAAGGGACAAAGGGGCCTACAGAGCCCTTGCTTTCCCCCTGCAGAAGGTCCCAGGTTCAATCCCTGGGATCTCCAGATAGGACGGAAAAAGTGCCCCTTGTCCGGAACCTTGGAGAGCTGCTGCCAGTCAGTGTAGACCAGGCATAGGCCACCTTGGCTCTCAGGATGTTTTGGAACTACAACTCCCATGATCCCTAGCTAACAGGGCCAGTGGTCAGGGATCATGGGAATTGTAGTTCCAAAACATCTGGAGAGCCAAGGTTGCCTATGCCTGGTGTAGACAGTACTGAGTTAGAGGGACCAAGGTGTCTGACTTGCTAAAAGGCAGCTTCCTATTTCCTGTTTAAACCAGCCCTCGATTCAGAACCAGGAGGACTGGGATACTGCTTTATTTTTCAAGGAAGTAGGACTCGGGAAGAGCCCTTTCTGAAAACCCCAGAGAGCCACTTGTTAAGAACAGACAGTGCTGAGCTGCGATGGACCTGATAACCTGACACAGTTTAATAATAATAATAATTTATCATTTATACTTCGCCCATCTGGCTGGGTTTCCCCAGCCACCCTGGGCGGCTTTCAATAGAATATTAAAAACACAATAAAACATCAAACATTAAAAACTTCCCTAAACAGGGCTGCCTTCAGATGTCTTCTAGAAGTCAGATAGTTGTTTATTTCCTTGACATCTGATGGGAGGGCATTCCACAGGGCGGCAGGTGCCACCACCGAGAAGGCCCTCCGCCTGGTTCCCTGTAACCTCACTTCTCGCAAGGAGGGAACTGCCAGAAAGCCTTCGGAGCTGGACCAGTGGGCTGGACGATGGGGGTGGAGACGCTCCTACAGGTATACTGGGCTGAGGCCATTTAGGGCTTTAAAAGTCAGCACCAACACTTTGAATTGTGCTCGGAAACATATTGGAAGCCAATGCAGGTCTTTCAGGACCGGTGTTATATGGTATCGGCGGCCTGTAGCTCAAAATGTAGAGCATTCCTTTTTATTACTTACTGCAATTATTTTTATACCTCACCTTTCAGGATGTAATTCCTACCAAGGTGCCACACTGAATGGCGTATTTTAAAAACACAACACAATTTGTAACCGGTCACAAACACATTATAGTGCATCCCACATGAACCTTGATGGTAGATCACCCAGTGGTGAGGAGGTGGTCCAACTGGAGCTGGTCCTGAGGTGGTCTTCACCTGCCTTCCTTTGTCTGCATACTTTGCATGCAGTAGGTTCTGAGTTCAAATTCCTGGCTTCACCAGACATGGCTGGGGAAGGCTGTTGAGCAGACTCCCGGAGTTCTGCTGGCAGTTAGAGGGAACTGTATTGGGCTGTGGTGGACAAATGACCTCAGGTGAGTTAAAGCAGAGCTGAATGGTCTAGCACACGATTTGTACATCAAATGTCGTGGGTTCGAACCCCAGAATCTCCAGTGCAGAGGCCTTGCGGGTCGCAGGGCAAACTAGCTGTTCATTAAGTATATACGGAGTATATGAGTTTACATAATATATAAGTATATATTCATTTCCCTCAGCCAACTCAGCCAAGACTTGAAATACTAAGTTTACTCTACTTTAACTTTTTGAAGGACTGGATTTATAGGCAGCTGTGTGAAACCACCACTCCGCTCCATCCTCAGTTACTCCCGCTGATCGATGTCTACATCAACTCTGTCCTCACACCGGCATCGAAATCCAACCCGGAAGCCACAAATCAGCCAATCACAGAGCAGGAGATCTTGAATGTTTTTGAAGGACTAATGGGGGTATATCTAATCTCTCTCTCTCTCTCTCTCTCTCTCTCTCTCTCTCTCTCTCTCTCTCTCTCTCTCTGTGTGTGTGTGTGTGTGTGTGTGTGTCATGTTGTATCTGGCTTTATAATTTCACTTTATTTGGTCTACGGACTGTAAACATCAAATACAGTTTAGGGTTCTCAGAAATAACCATGGAGGAGCAGGTGGGGTGGGTGGGTGGGGAACACAGTTCCTTGTAAAAAATACTATAACAGGATCCATGAGCAAATTGGGAAGAGTTTTAAAAATGATAATTTTGACTTGGAATGCATCTTAAATGATTAAATGAGGAGGCGGAGAAGCACCTACACCACCTTGAGCTTGGTGGGGCACAAAGGCAATAAATAAAATAATAACAACAACAATAATATTCTTCTCTTTAACAGTTCTGACTTGGTACTCTTTCTGTTTAGTAACAATTGCAATGGCTTCAGTGAGGAACTTGGCTTATATTTTCTGTGACCTTAAGTCTGGAGTCTACCATTAAAACTGAGATGCTGAATTCATTTGCATTCCCCAAGTGCAGAGAAAAAAAATCTGAGATCCCCCGTCCCTATAAAGTGTGCCGTGTGGAAGAGAATGGGTTGTCGTGCCGACTGAGCTGTTTTCGGCACTCGCCAAGGCAGCCTGGTGAATCTACCTCCCGTAGCGGCTGATGGCAAAGCTCAGAATGTGCCCTCCTGTATCTAGGACTGTTTATGGTGCTGAATTCCTAGTAGGCTAATACTCGCTCCTCAGTTGTAGGCCCAAGTCACAGTACTGAGCAAACTCAGGGGTCTGGCTTTTAAATTTAATGCAAGGCTGGGGGACCTTTGGCCCTCCAGATGTTGCTGGGCCTCCCAGCTCCTATCTCCCTCCCACCAGTATAGTCAGTGGTAGCTTGGGATGATGGGAGTTGTAGTCCAGCCACATCTGGAGGAGCCAGCAAGACATCTCCCTGCGCTCTCCTATATGAATGCGCCTTGTGTCTTCTGTGCTCTTTTCATACGTAGGGAGAGAACGCTCGCCTGACTCAGCGTTACGGAATCACAGCCCAACTTCTCGTCCTGTATTACATTCTGTCTTACGAAGAGGCAATCCTAGCCAGCTCCAAGACCCTGGGTACGTGTTGGGATGTAATGTTTGCCAGACAGCGTGAGCTTTCAGCAGGCTCTAAGTAGCTGAGTATTATATATGAGGAAATGTCTCCAGCCGGATCGTTTCATAACTTAGGTTGTTTCCTTTTTTATTTTTTTATTTCAGTTGTTTTTATTTTGATTATGTACTTTGTGGTTTTTATATTCTGATTTTATCCTGTGAACTGCCTTGAGACCTGCAGGTATAGGCGGTATATAAATTCTAATAGTAATAATAATAATAAAAATAAAATAATAATAATAATAAAATAATACTAATAATAAATAATGAATTAAAATAAAACAAAAGTAAAAAAAGAATAAAGATGAAAAGGGATAAAGGGGAGGGGAAGGTATATCACTATATATGCAAACACCTCCATATCACTTGGGTTGTTTCAAAACCCTAAAGTGTATTTTTATTTCTATTCTTTGTATATCGTATTGTTGTTTTATTGCAGGCATCCCCAAACTTCGGCCCTCCAGATGTTTTGGACTACAATTCCCATCTTCCCTGACCCCTAGTCCTGTTAGCTAGGGATCAGGAGTTGTAGGCCAAAAAATCTGGAGGGCCGCAGTTTGGAGATGCCTGTTTTATTGCTATGGCCAATGGGTGACACAAATGAAGATTCATTCATTCATTCATTTCCTAACCATAAATGGCCCTCTGGTTCAGTCAGCTCCATGCAGGGGCAGAGAACCTGTGGCCCTAGATGTTCCTGTCCTGGCTCCTGCCCAACACTCACAGGAAGATTTGAAGTAGGAAAGAGATCTTCCTTCAGGCAGGTAATGGTACAGGCCCAGCAGCAGACACACAGGGCTTAGGAGTTTGGGAGCAAGGCAAGAAGTTCTGAGCCGGACAGAAGCAACAAAGATGCCCCAATCAGCTGCTGCACCGCACCCACCACCAAGGTTTTAAAGAGAAGGCGTTGGACATTCAATTTCGAGACTCTCTCACCTTTTGGGAATGTCAGGAATATAAGCGTACACTCTGTCAGGGCTGGTGGGCCTGCTGCCACCTGCAAATGTGGCACCTGGTTCTAGGCGACAGGCTTTCACCCTCCTGCTCGGGTCATTTTGCATCCTGCTCAGCCTCGCCCAGTCTGGCTTCCTGCTTCCCAAAGCGGAAGGGAGAGGTTGCTCTGCTCCATCCCATGTCCAATTCCCAGAGTTCCCTAGGAAGAGAAATGGATTGTTAAAGCACTCTGGGAATTGTCGCTCTTGGTGGAGTTCTCCTAGCAACTCCCTGAATCTCCTTAAAATACATTTATTTACTTGTTACTTTTTTATCCCACCTTTCCTCCAAGGAAACTCGAGGTATAGTTCCCAGGATTCTTTAGCTGTTTCATGTGGTATGACACCGTTTTCAATCTGAAGTTTGCTTTTAACTTTTTTTTTTTTGCTTTTAAATCGTTTGTAACCCCTTTAATGCTTTTATTGGTATGGTTTTGTCTATTTAATGTTGCAAGCCACTTTGATATTTTTTTTTGTGATTTAACAGTATATAAATACTTTCATAAATTAATAATATATCAGGGCAGATAAAGTGGCTAGAATCCCGAATGGCTGCAGCATTTTGTCGTGAAAGATTGCCGTTTGATCAGCAGTAGTTCTTGACTGACCAGCAGGCGACTTTTCCTGGTCTCTTTCACAGCTGCCATGCAAAGGAAGCCCAAGTCTTACTCCCCGGCGTTGATGGACCAGATCCCGATCAAGTATCTCATCCGCCAGGCTCAGGGGCTGCAGCAAGAGTTGGGAGGTATGTCTGTCTTGAGAGTTTACGGAGGTTGTGTGCGCAGGAGAAACAAACCTCTGTTGGGGATCTAAATAAGAATGATAAAGACGCTGAAACAGAGAGTCTGAAAATGGCTAATGTCATTAGCAATCAAATATGACATCAACACAACCACTTGTTGTGGAATGCGACAGGTACTGTTTGTCCTGTCGAGTCCACGTTTGTATGCTGGCAGTCCATCACAGAAGTCTCTCAGGGTTTCTTTTGCCCCCTCCAGTCGCACAAAGTTTTTGTGAAAGTGCCACCTCCCAGATTACATTTTACCATTTTTGTACTTTTTATTTCATTGAAATAATTTTTCTTTGATTTTTCCACTACAAAGTTATAAAAATCCAAATATATAACCATATACAGAGATTTCTCTGGATCTCAGGACTCCCTCCCACCCCATTTTAAACATTTAAAACTGCATCTTCTTCCAAACTCGTAACTTTTATATTAATCCATATTGTCCATGGTAATTGTTACACTAGAAGCAGAATCAAAATCCTGCCCATGTTTCCATCTGCTTACAGTGGTCTCTTAGATACGTTATAATTTTATAAGCTTTTATCCTCTTGGTTCCTGAGTTTTCCAGTCAGCTTTGCCATTTCGGCATAGTCCATCAGCTGGGTTTGCCATCCCCCATTTTTGTACATTTAAACCAGGCATAGGCAAACTAGGCCCTCCGGATGTTTGGGGACTACAACTCCCATCATCCCTAGCTAACAGGACCAGTGGTCAGGGATGATGGGAGTTGTAGTCTCAAAACATCTGGAGGGCCGAGTTTGCCTATGCCTGATTTAAACCCTTTGCTTCTTTCCCATTTCTGGCTATCGATATTTTCACTGCTATTAATAAGTAACCAATGAAATGTTTAAATAAGTTGTCTCCAGTGAAAAACTCTTGTCATTTTTCTTTTCCCCCCTCAGCCTTTAAACTCTTCTGTCTCTCTCCTCTCTTGAAGGCTTGCATTCGGCCCTCCTCCGCCTCCTGGCAACCAACTATCCCCACCTTTCCATCGTGGATGACTGGATTTGTGAGGAACACATCACGGGGACGGATGCTTTGTTGCGCAGGATGCTGCTGACGGACGCGACCAAAAAACACTCCCCCAAGCAGCTCCAGGAGGGTAAGGTGCCTCCCTCTTTGAAACGGCATTTGGCCAGTAGACTGTGGGGTTTTCTGGACTCTCACAATCCTCTCTACCCAGCACAGCCTGACAGTCAGATTTTATATTATTTTGGAGCCAGTGGCCATTAAAATATGAAATCACTAAAACTGAACAGGACCACCCCAAGAGTAAGTCAAAACATGTACCTTTTTCAGAACTGCAAAGGATTCAAACGTTAAGCTGTTTGTTTTCACAAACTTTTTACTTGGCATGCCATCTTCGTTTATTGTTAACAAAGCCCAGAGCGGCTGACAAAGATCAGCAGCCAGCTAGTCCCAAAAAGACATGACACAAAAGGAAAAAGGGAGAAGGAGGGAGAAGGAAAAAAAAGAGAGCAAGCTTAGGCACCATTTATTAAACATTACAGTTCTTATTGGAACCAGCTGGATTTGGAATGGTTCATGAAGCTGAATAAATTTTATCTAGCTGAGTCGGTAGAGTATGAGACTCTCAGGGTTGTGGGTTCAAACCCCACGTTGGGTGAAAGGGATCATTGCAGGGGGTTGGACTAGATGATCCTCGTGTTCCCTTCCAACTCTGCGATCCTGTGTTTTTAATTCTGAATTTTAAATTGTTGTCATCCACCCTGGGACTTGCTGATGAAGGGCAGGTAATAAGTTTGATAATGGTGATGATGATAGTTAAAAATTAATTTCGTCCAGCATTTTCAGCACTGCAAGGAAATCACACTCAAGTGCTGCAGATTCTGGAGCATTTGACGCTCCTCTCGGCCGGAGAGCTGATCCCTTACGCGGAGGCACTGACGTCCAACATGAACCAGCTGCTCTACCCGGGAATCCCTCGGCGAATTCTTCAGACCGTCAACAGACTTTGGATGGCCTTGAACACTGTCATGCCTCGGAGGTAGGAGGAGGCCCTGATCCTGCTCTTTTGGGCCACTCTAGTCTCATGTTGCATGTCTCCGTGTGTGCAGCTCCCTCATGTGGTGAGCCACCAAAGCTGCAAGTGTCTTCCAGCCCTTGACTGACTCGGACCTCCCAGTCCATTGGGTCCTTCAAAGGAAGCATTAAGGGCTTCCTGTTTCAGATGAGCCTTGCTTGGGCCACAAGGCCTTCCTGATCTCTGGTGTGTTTCTCTATTCTTGATTATTCTCTGATCTTAACTTCAAACTTGCTCCTCAGGCCCCATCTGCACTATACATTTAAAGCAGTATCACACCACTTTATAAACAGCCCTGGTTTCCCCCAAAGAATCCTGGGAACTGTAGTTTGCCATAGAGCTCCAATTCCCAGAGGGAGTGGTGGTATCTCTGTACTACCCTTCCCAAGATTCTTTGGGGGGAAAGCCACGACTGTTCCAAAGCATCCTCACACCACTTTAATGTTTAGCTCCGAGAGGTGTAAAATCTGACTCCCAGCTTGCCTCACGGCTTCTGCTTCCAGCCCAGCTCAGACTTCACGGCCCTTATTTTCCCGTAGGTTGTGGGTGATGACTGCGAACGCCTTGCAGCCGTCCAGCAAGGTGGTCAGACAGCAGAAATACACTCAGAAGGACCTGATGATTGACCCATTGATTGTGTTAAGATGTGACCAGAGAGTCCACAGGTAAGCAGCCCTCCTCCAGCCCCATTCTTGGCTTTTGTCACTGAGGGCTGGTTTGCATGGAACACTACCCCCCCCCCCCAAAATGACTGCTCTCTCTCCTCTCCCCTGGCTTCATGCCCTTAGGTGTCCCCCTCTGATGGATATCACTCTCCACATGCTGAACGGCTACCTTCTTGCGTCGAAAGCCTACCTGAGTGCCCATCTCAAGGAAACGGCGGATCAGGACATCAGGCCGTCCCAAAACAATTTGATGGGCTTGGAGGCCCCAGAAGTCACCCGGGAAGAACTAAAAAATGCCCTGCTGGCTGCCCAGGTAATTCTGCAACTGCTCCTCACCGGTGATCTGTAATCTTGCCAGAGAGAGAGAGAGAGAGAGAGGAAAAACCACCACACCAAGTCAGGTGGTTTTTATGCCTTGCACTTGAAGATCCCCCTTTTCCAAGCATTTTTGCAAGACAGCGCTTTGCCAGGGGCTCAAGCAAGGGCTGGCGGTCCAACCTGGATAGCTCCATTGGTTAGACTTAGAGTGTGGTGCTGATCATGCCAAGGTTGCAGGTTTGATCCCCATATGGGACAGCTGCATATTCCTGCATTACAGGGGATTGGACTTAGATGAGCCTCACGGTCCCTTCCACCTCTGTGAATCCAACCCAGTTCACGCAAGGAAATCAGGATGATGATAATGATGATGATTGTATTATTATTGATTAGATTTGTATACCGCCATATACTCACAGGTCTTTGGGCGGTTCACAGGATAATCAGTCCACAAACTTGAAAACTTCATTTATTTATTTTTTGTATTCTGCGAAAAGTCACCTTCTTGTGAGCTGCCAGCTGAGTCACATCATCTGTCCATTGTGCAGCTGGGGAAGGGCAGACCTCTCCTTCCAGAGTAGTCCTTTTCTCTCCGCTGACCTCCCTTTGTTCTCACTCCACCGCCTTCTTGCCACCCCTTTGAGTGTTGTTTTACCCTCTGTGACGCCCGGGGCAAGAGAGCGTGAAGGGATGCAAAGGGAGACTCCTTGCTGGGCCATTCCTTGCAATGCCTCTCAGCAAAAGCAGCAGGTATCTCTCCCTCCAAGAGAGACCAGGGCCTGAGGAAGAATGGTCAGTTTTGCCACTTAGGTGGCTCAGCAGAGTCCTGCTTGTCTCCCCTGCCTTTCTTTTGACTAGTTCCCCTCCAGTTTTCTTACTTTCTCTCCTCCCCCCCTTAACTGCTTCCAACTTGCCCCCAGCTGCTGCAAGAGGACTGAGCAATCAGCTTTGCAAACTGCAGCCTGGCTGGCGATGCCCCCTGCCGGCTTCCTTTTGATAAGCCAACAAAAGGAAGCCGGCAGGGGGCATCGCCAGTCGGTCTCAGTCTCTTCTGAGTTCTGCCTGCTTGCAAAGCTGGGTGTAAACTGCACCAGAGCCCCAACAACCCTCACTTGTTTGGTTGAGCAAAGGATGCTGAATAGATAGTTAGCAGCAACAGTATCTGGAACAAGTGATTTTGAAGATGATTATATTTCTATCCCACAGCTCAGTTCAAAAGTGTTGCAAATATCTGTGTCTGCCTGACTGCCTGGACCATGGAACTTGTGGCCCTTCAGATATTGCTGGACTACAACTCCTGCCCCCCCTGTCCATTGAGTACACTGGCTAGGGCTGATGGGAGTTGAAGTCGAAAAGCTTCTGAAGGGTCAGAGGTTTCCCACCCCTTGTTTATTGTTTTTGTGATTTCCAGCAGCTGTGGGTGGGACTTTGGTGATCTCCATTGCTCTTTGCTTTGATGCGGAATAAAAATGGGGGGGGGGGCTAGGGGAATGATGCAGAGTTTTGCATAATTGATGCTGATTGCGGAATCCAGCCTTTTCTTGCAGCAGAATTTGGGTCACCTAATTTCCCCTTCCCCACTTCCGTTTGTTAAGAACTCTAGTTATTGCAGCATCCTGCTTTTATCTCAGGCTGCTGCCTGCTCTGAACTTGCACAACGGCAAGTTAGCGTGTGCAGCAAAATGTGGCAGTGTGGAGTACATCTGGTCATGGCTGGCTGGCTTGAACCCTGTCCTCTTTCAGAAAAGACAGTTCCATCCCCCCCCCCCAAGTCTTTGAGAGATGGGGCCATGGCTCTGCCTTAGAGCATCTGCTTTGCACTCAGAAGACCCCAGACTCAATCCCCGCGATCTCAGGGTGGGATCCTTGTCTGAAAGAGCCACTGCCAGTCAGTGTAGGGACAGTGCTGAGCTGAAAGGACTCAGAAAATGGCATGACGTTGGTTTGCTGCTAAACCTGGAATGGAAATCTCCAACACCCACTCACAAAAAGAGATACAAGTTTGGGGGTAGGGGAGACTGCACGAGCCTGAGGCCTGTTTGCAACACTGAACCGGTTTAATGTGGAGAGGAAGGGCCATACCTCAGAATAGAGCTTCTGCTTCACATGCAGAGGGCTCTAGGTTCAATTTCCACGTAGGACTAGGAGAGACCCCCGTCTGAAATTCTGAAGAGCTGCTGCCAGTCAGTGTAGGCACAATACTGAGCTAGACGGTCTGGTTCTGTATACTACCGGTACATCTTCTTGTGGGTCCTTGTGGGTTGCCATTTGTCCTTTGCCTCCTCTTGCCAGGATAGCGCCGCGGTCCAGATTCTTCTGGAGATCTGCTTGCCTATGGAAGAAGAGAAGCCCCTGAACAACAATGGCTGTGGCCGGCTGCAGAAGGGCATCCCAGGAGCTGCCAACTCCAGCCCTCGGAAGAAGAAACTGAAAGAAGAGGAGGAGGAGGAGGAGATGGAGGTGGAGGGAGATGGGGAGAAGGAAGAGAAGAGTCTGCTCTGCAACCTGCGGGAGGTGCAGTGCCTCATCTGCTGCCTCCTGCACCAGATGTTCATTGCCGACCCCAACATCGCCAAGCTAGTTCACTTCCAGGTGTGTGGCTGTGCTTCCTGCCTCATTTGCACTTTCCAACAGGGTGTGTCGTCTGTTGCGTTCTGGTCCAGTGCTGGAACCAGTGGCAAGATCAGCGGACCAAAGGCAGCTCTGAGTGGGCAAAGGTTGGGAGCAGACCGAGGCCTCTTCTGCCTCCAGTCATGCTTCAGAATACCACTTGCTGGAAATCTCAGGAGGGGAAGGTGCTCCTGTGCTTGCGTTGTGCTTGCGGCTTTCCCACAGGCATCCGATGGGCCACTGTGAGGACAGGATGATGGCGCAGAAGGGCCACTAGCCTGATACAGTTAGCTCTTCTTGCTCATACTAAAATGTGGGGCAAGATTACACACTGTAGTTGGAACCAGGTAGCTTTTTTCCAACTCCTTGATTAATCAGCTCGTGGTGCAATCCTGATATCGTGGTCTCTCTCTGATACCTTCTCCCTCTTCTGCTCAAACAGGGGTATCCGTATGAGCTGCTTGGCCTGACAGTGGCGGGCATCCCATCCATGCACATCTGCTTGGACTTCATACCTGAACTGATTGCTCAGCCTGAACTGGAGAAACAGGTAGTGTGTGTGTGTGTGGGGGGGGAGAGACGGCTCCTCCTCCTCCTCTTTCAGTTTCTTCTTCTCCCCATCCAATCCTGCTCCCAATCATTGGAAGGACAGGTCCCGTATTCAGCCCTGGTTCAAAGCATCAAAGCACTCCCCCTGATGCGTGCTTCCTTTAGGTCTAGCGGTGGCAGTTATTTTCATTTGCTAGGGAAATGCCAGGTGGGTTTTGTATATTGTGGTAACACGGAGGCAGGCTTTTTCACCTGTGGCACCTGTGTTGTGGAATGCCCGCCTTGCTGGAATAGGAGAGGCTCCATCAGTATCGGCATTCTGCCGGCCCCTGAAGACACCTGTTTAGGCAACCCTTTCCCTGCACCAAACTTCTAATTTTATTGTTTACTAGCTGGCCCCGCCACACGTTGCTGTGGCTCATCTGTGTGATTCCTCCCCAACCTGTGCCAATTCATGACGTATCCTGCCCCCTCCCCCCACCCCCGGTTTATCCTGTGATTCCTCCCACCCGTCCCGACCCATGACGTATCATGTCTCCCTCCCCTCCCTGTGAGTGGTCGCGCCGTGTCCTGACCTATTCCGTCCCCTCCTCCCCCCACCCCCACCCAGGGGAGTCAGTACCTCCATTCAGCCTAGTCTGTAAAGGCTTCAGCCTAGTATGTAAACGGGAGTCGAGGTGCTGTTGAGAGGGAAGGTTTTATAGGTGCAGTACCAGTATAGCCACCGCTAGAGGGCGATGGTTAACAACCTGGTTCTTTTCCCAGCGTGCAGTTTCGTCTGAGTGGTGTGTTTTGAAACACGGTTTTTTTTGGGTTTTACCTGGTACAGGTGTGACACCTGTCTTCGAAAATGGTACGGGGTCATTCTCATATTCGCATGTGCCATTGTGTCAAAATTTGAACGCAATTGGTCAAACGGATTTGGTGAAAAGTGGATATTAACGGACATGGCTAGTTTACATTTTTATATATATAGATCTGGGTTTTTTTTAATAAAAAAACCTTACTTAATAGTTGGTTTTATTGTTTGTTTTAATTTAGGATGTTTTAATGCCCCAATGGATTTGTTGCTGTTCATTTTAATAGCATACTGATTTAATAGTTATAATTCACTTAGAAGCCATTTTGGCACATATGCTGCAGAAATATATAGCATAGAAGCAGTAAACAAACAAACAAACAAACGTGTATTGTGAGCACCCCTTGGGTCTTCTGTGTGCAGCTGTTGATTGTACCCCACATGGGTTTCTCCTACCTATGGGGATATAGATATAAATTATATATAAACAAATGTTTTCATGTATTAATGACTGTGCAGGAGTGTAGGGTACTTCTGATTTTAATGCACAATAAAACTTCACACAGGATAGTCTTACTTTCAAAACAAAACAAAACAAAACCCTCCTGCTTCTTTTATATCCTTTCCCTGCTCCCTTGTCTTCCAGATTTTTGCCATCCAGTTACTTTCTTACTTATGTATTCAGTATGCTCTGCCGAAATCCCTCAGTGTGGCCCGTTTGGCTATCAATGTCATGGGGACGCTGCTAACAGGTAATTGCTGAACGTATGGAAAGCCTAGACATTCACCTTGTGTGTATTAAGCCAGAGGTTGCCTGCCCACGTATGCAAGTCGCCACTTTGCAATTATATAGAAGAGGGCACAGAATGTGTGGATTCCCCAAAATGTTGGCAGGGTTGCTTTGAAGTGATGCGTATGAAATGCTGTGTGGGGTGTGTGGGTGTGTGTTTAAATGGTGGCTCTCATTGTTTGGCTCTGTCCCGTTTTCAAAAGCGCATCCTTTTGTCTCTCCAGTTTTAACCGAGGCAAAGCGCTACGCCTTTTTCGTCCCCACCTTGCCCTGCCTGGTCTCGTTCTGCCAAGCCTTCCCTCCCCTCTATGAGGATATTATGTCCTTGCTCATCCAGATCGGGCAGGTTTGTGCTTCGGACGTCGCCACAGAGACGAGGGATTTTGACCCAATCATTACGCGTAAGTATTTGAGCTGGACAGACATGATTGATGTGCTGGTTGCTCCTTAGATCAGCTCCTCTGAATGCTGAAAATTCAGCACCATGTTGTCCGTTTGCGGTGAATAAGGTACACTTAGGATCACATGGACATCGTGTGGCTAAAATCTCGGCCATCAGAGGAGTGCCATTGATTAAGGTTTGCATGGTCTGGGGTGAGGTTTCATGGCCTGCCCTGAACACCTCCTTGTACCTGCCCACAATGAGAGAAGTCATGCAGATCTGCTTTGTAAGCTGCTTTACTCCCAAGTTTATTTGCCCATCTACTCTGACTGGCAGCAGCTCTGCAGGGTCCAAGGGAGAATACAGCTCTTCCTCATCTCCTGCTTCCTGGTGCCTTTTAAACTGGAGGTTCCAGAAGTAAAACCTGGAGCCTTTTGTTTACTCTGCATGAGTCACTTTGAAATTTTTTAAAAAGAAATTAAATTAAAAATTAAGAATGATAATTGGCACCGCCACCAAATTTATACCCTTCCCTTTGCTGCCTCAAAGTACATAAATATTTGGTTTTGATTTTTTTTTAACCTTAAGTGCCACTTCACTTTGCAATGCCTTGACTTGTCCCCCAGGTCTCCAGCAACTGAAGGAGAAACCTTATGAGCGAACAAGACTTCATAAAGAGCCGGCTCATAAAACTGGAGCGGGAGACAGCAGCAGCTTGGATCCCAACGTCCAGCTGTGCCAGTGTATCGAAAATACTTTCATCGAAATAATTAACATGAGTGTCGGCGGAGTTTAAGGTGCGCCCGAAATGGAAAGGGCCGTTGCCGGGTACGTGGTAGCAGATGCTGACTTCTGGTTGGTAAATTCCAAACTGAAGCTTTCCAGGCCAAAGTGAAGCTACGAATTGGCTTGGAAGGAAACTGTATATTTTTCATTAGCTTTGGCTTTAATGCAAAGTTGTGGATGCAGCAGACAAATGCCGCTTTCAGTGAAAGCATCTTCAGGTTTTTCAAGTGGTCTCCGTGTCAGCTCCTTCCGGAATCCACATTTGGTGGTTTTTCGAAGTGAGAAGCTTGCAAACGCTGACCCAGTGTGTGTTTGTGAAACGGAGAAGTCGCTACCCTGCCATTTTGTTCTTCTTCAGTGTCTCAGATGGTTCTCTTTTGCCCCATGTCCTGAGTTAAAGCCAAACCACAGTCTGAAACCAGTGGGACAACTTCCATTCAAGCAGATGCTCCAGAGTGAAATGAACAAGGAGAGTTTGAAAGGAACTGGAGAAAGAGAGAGAAAGAGAGAGGCAACTGTTTTGATTGTTTAAATTAAAGGCCTGCATGTAGTGGTAGAGTCAATTTAGGTGGGAGTTTCTTTCCTGTTGCCCCTATTTGCTAGCTCAGAGCCAGCTGAGGTTCGAAAGTCCCAGAGTGGTCAGCAGGGGTATTATTTTTTTAGGAAAGGGGGGCAGTAGGAAACTCTTGATCAATGCAACAAACAGAACTTTGGGGTCACCTGAAGTGGCCATGTGGTGATTGGCTGAGACTGCGAAGTTCTTCTTAGCCATTAGGAGGGGCAGCAGGTGAGTAGATGGGTCAGCTGGTAATTTTCCGTGTCTCAGATTTTGCACCCAGGTCCCCAGCTGTCTATGACTTTCTCACAACTAATTCTTCTTTTCCTAGTCAAATTTCCTCTCCAACATTTTTAAGTACCAGCATTTTCTAGTATCTTTGGCAAACGTGACTTTTGCTGCAGATTTTTTTGGGGGGTGGGGAAATAAACCCTAAAATCATGTTTTTAAAAGCACTGTGTAAACTTTGGGATACTTGCCTGTTCAATATGTTTAGAGATGCCTGCGTGGGGAAAAGTACCAAAAGCAGAGTTTTATTGAAAGGCATTTTATTGTTGTGATGTTACTGTGTCAAAAATAAGTTCTAAAATGTGTTCAGGTAGCACAGAGCTAAGCTCAGTTTGTTTTTGTTTTGTTTTTAACCTCAGTACAGCTTTTAAGGAAAGATGGGGGGTGTCTTGACTCTCTTACGGTGTGCTAATTCTCGGAGTGTAAAAAATTGACATACAAAGCCTGAAGCACTGTTCATGTTTTTCCTCGCCAGCAAATATTTCTGAAATGATCCTTTTGTAAGCAAAGAACCCTCAAGTTTTTAGTCCTAGTTGATTTAGGTAAAAAGAATTGCATCTCAGATGGCTGTTTCAGTGGTCCAGTTAGGATGTCCTTCACATATCCTGCTTATTATTATTATTATTGCTTAGAAGTTACCATTTTTGTAGCGGAATGCCTCTCCCTGATCCTCAGGTGCAACCTTCCAAGTACATACGCAGACCTCTGCAGTTTTCTGTGCATGTTTTTGCGCAATGGCTTGGTTTGGCCGTCACATTTAAGCTCTTGTTAAAAATAATCTCTGGCATAATGTTAAGGAGCAGCACCCTGGTGCGCCCTGCTCCATTGCCTTTGCTCCACCCTGCTCCTGCTCCACCAGGAAGGAAACAAACCAGAGACTGGCTTCACGTCATCTGCTAACCAGTTTACGGTTTTTCCTCTCCAAGCTTAAGTTTTGTTCTTGGCATACTGTTTGTGGTTTGTCTGAGGGAAGCCAGGCTGCAAGTGCTGGTTTCCTCCCCGATGGAGGAACAGAATGGAAACTTTTGAGCAGAGCACATACCACCACACTCATTGTTCATGTTCATAGTTTATTTTTAACCATGGTTTAGTGGGACGTCCAAGGCAGTCATTGAATGCAGAAGAGCCTTCGTGGTTCATCTACGCAAAAGGGGTTGGATGTTGCAATTATATGGTATAGGGATCAGTCAGTGTAGGGCCAAGAGTCAAAATTGCCTCTGTCCTCTTCAAAGATGGTCAGTTGCCTCCTGTTTGATTTTAAAATTCTTTATCACTGTTGTTTAATTCTTCAGTGAAATCACCAGGATGATCCTGACAGTACTGTTCTGAAACCTCCTTGGGCTACATTTTCGGCTGAGTTTATATTGTAGCCAGCTAAACCCTACTCAGAGTAGACCCACTGAAATTAATGAACCTAAGTCATGTCTATTAACTTAAGTGGGTCTACTCTGCATTGGATAAAGCCCAATTCTATATGCCAGTGTTACCTTCTTACAATACAGTTTTTAAAATATTTTAGCTGACTGTAAGAGAGTGATTTCTTAAGACTGTTGTAAAATGTGTACATATGTTTTCATGTCTTCTGGTTTTATTAGGCTTGTAATATTTTTATATACCATTGGGAGCATTTTATTTCAATGAAGACCCAGTGGACATTGTGCGTTTCTTATAAACATTTGTACTGTTCCAGCGCGTTGTCTGTCTTTATATATATATACACTGTATATAATCAGTTATATATCTTATATAATAATAGCAAGCTTATTCTCTGAGCATGCATCCATAAGGAGTCCAAATGGAGCCAGCCAGATGGGCGGGGTACAAATAATAAATTATTATTTTTATTATTATCCATGCACAAAAAGGGGGAAGCATCAAGAGACTTGTGAGGACACAAAGGTTTGCAAAAGTACAACAAATGGGGGATTGACTGTTAGAAAGGGTGGGGAAATGGGGGTGGCAAATACAATAGAAAATTATTGGCTTGGTTGGTTGGCTGGAACTTTGTACAGGAGTACATCATGCTGCAACATTCTGTTGCACATCACACTTGTTTTCTGTAATGATAACTTGTACATGTATGCAACTTGGCATTATCAGCTGTGTCTTGCCTATTGAATCTTCATGCATATTCTGGGTTCACCGTTGAAGTCAGAGTGGATGGAGAATTCTTTAGGAGGGTGGTAACATTATGTGAATGTGGGTATGAAAGTGATGCAGAGTGGTGTGTGGCTGCATTTCACATATGGAGTCAACACTCTGTGTATTTCTCAGATGAAAACTTGTGCAATAAAAATGAAGAAAATGCCATCTCCTAGATGCAGAAGACCACAGGTTACCTGTGTAACAAGTGAAGCATTGTGAAGTGAGATTTTTGCTTAATAAAACTCTGGAACATTACAACCAGCTACAGGTGGTTCAAATGACGATCTTCCCAAGGATCTTCAGAGAACAGCGGTAGCTGGGAGCATAACCTCAGTGGGTTGAGAACTGTCTGCGTGCAGAAGGTCCCAGGTTCAATCCCTGGCATACTCAGTTAAGGATAAGAGGCTAGTAACAGTAGTACATAAAACACACACAATCCATTACCAGCACTAGGGCAACGTTGTTTTGGCTGTACTAGAAACAAAGCAAAAAATCCAGTACAGTGGTACCTCGGTTTATGAACACAATTGGTTCCGGAAGTCTGTTCATAAACTGAAGCGTTCATAAACTGAAGCGAGCTTTCCCATTGAAAATAATGGAAAATGAATTAATCCGTTCCAGACAGTCCGCGGAGTACTTAAACTGAAGCGTTCATAAACTGAAGCGAACTTTCCCATTGAAAGTAATGGAAAGTGGATTAATCCGTTCCAGACGGGTCCACGGAGTACTTAAACTGAAGCGTTCATAAACTGAAGCATGGGTGTAATTGGTTCCGGAAGTCTGTTCATAAACTGAAGCGTTCATAAACTGAAACGAACTTTCCCATTGAAAGTAATGGAAAGTGAATTAATCCGTTCCAGATGGGTCCGCGGCGTTCATAAACCGAAAATTCATAAACCGAGGTGTTCATAAACCGAGGTTCCACTGTAGAAGCAATGCAGTGTTTTAAAAATGAAAAACTTGCGCCAACCACAAGATGTCGCTGTAAGCTAATTGATGACCAAAAATATCCATCAAAAGTCCTCTCCCAAGAGGAAAGTGGAGGAACCCAATTTGCACATTGTGATAGAATAAATTTACCAGGTTTTTTTTCAGTGAATCCGGGGACACTTTTCAACTTCCTACTAAATAGATGGATTTTGTCAGGGGACTGATTTGTAAATCCGGGGACTGTCCCCGGGAAACAAGGACGTCTGGTAACCTGTTGATAGAGAGTGACAATTTTAAGCATGTAGCTGTGATTTTAATATAGGAGTGACCACCACCTCTCTCTTGCGACTTTCCTAACCAAACTTAATAAGCTACAGTGCATTTTTTCTGATCACTGAGATGCGTGGCACTTGAGAAACTAACTTTCTTCCCATTGACTATATGAGTACGGTACTGTATATTCCTGCATATAAGACTACTTTTTAACCCAGG